>NC_039358.1:87359802-87386997 GCF_003573695.1 Papaver somniferum
TTTTTTTTGTTAAGAAAACACCCTAACTATATTAATTTAAAAGAGAATTACAAGCATTCAACAAGGATTCCCTTCTAACCAAATTGTTCAAAAAAGAAGGATAAGAGACCCAAACATCTTTAATACAATACTTCCTAGCTCGACGTGCAAATCGATCAGTTAACTTGGTTTTAGTACGATTAATATAAACGACCTTATAGGTATTACTACTTAAGAGTAAGGGCTATTTTGTGCTTCCTTCCCTTTAAAGATAGCTAATTAGCGTTTCCTCCCCAAATAGATTGAAATTAGCGTTTCCTCCCATCGTTAGGAATTCCGTCCATTGCTTGGTTAGATGACTCAGCACCTGTGCACGCGTGGCAGATTATGTACACGTGTTTTGTCACCTTCCCAAAATACCCTCGACTACAAAACAAAACAGAAATAGACACGTGTAAGGTTGTTGATGAAAAATCTAGACGGTGGAAAATGTTTCAAAATTGTGTCGTTGGTTGAATAATGGTCACTTAATCTTCATCTCCTCTTCCCATCTATATATACATAAGAAGACCGATTGACTAAACACACTATCGTTTAGTTTTCTGAAAGTGCACAATTTGAAGAAAGAAATAGTTTAAGTGAAGAAGGAAACGCGAATCAATGGGGGATTCATCATCCAGCTCCACCTGTAAGGTAAGTGATTCTGCCATTAGGGGAGGTAATGCTAATTAGTATATTTACAGTGAGGAGGAAACACTAATAAAATTATACATCTCTAGTGTGGATGCAGCTGCCAAATTTGCAAATCACCCTCACATTCAGCCACGAAATGTCCATACCTGTACTCAAAATGCAGAAAATGTGATGGTATGCGCAGGGTATGGGAAGCAAAAACTGATGCTAACAAAGGAAGGAGGTTCCTAAAGTGCCTAAATCAGCCAATCTGCAATGAATTTCAATGGTTGGATCAGGCCGTTCAATCACCAACAAGATACACACAACAATCTGTAGATGGATGTTTCAAGTGTGGTAGTGATTCTCATTGGGTTTCAAACTGTCCAGAAGCTTCACCTGCATCAAAGAAACAAGTGAAACATGCTGCTGGGTGTGATGGATGTTTTCTCAAAAGGAAATATTCAACTGCTTCAACTTCAACTGAAGAAAAATATGAGACGAAAATGATACTGGACACAGAAGTCAGTGAAGAACTATTTACAGAAATATGTCAGAGATTCAAAGGTGTTAGCGTAGAAAAAGCTGAAAATTGAGAATGCAATGTTAACAAAATGTATTCATTATTTAGATTTCAGATTTCAAATCTTAAAGTGTTGTGTAACAGTATCTAGTAATGAAATTAAAAGAAAGGCATTAATAACTGGTCTGTACCCAAAACAAAATGAATGCCTAAACAAAAACAGAGTGATAGTTTTCTATGAAACAACAAAACACTGACAAGCTTACTGAACTAAGGCCTCCATCTTGGTGGCCTGAACACCTGGGATTGTGGCCTGCTTGGTTCTCTCATTCCATCTGGCTGAGATCCATACAAATGCTGATAATTCCCAATTGTTGCAGACCTTGTGGCTGAAAGAGGAGCAGACCTACCTCTACCAAGTGTTGGTGCAGACCTGCCTCTACCTTGTGTTGGTGGAGTTGTAGTTGTACCAAACAACAAATACTCAAAGCCTCTGCCCCTTCCTCTGCCTTGTGTTGGTGGTGCTGCAGAAGCCCATCTTCCTATGCCTTGTGCTGGTGGTGCTGCGGAATCCCCTCTTCTTATGCCTTGTGTTGGTGATGGTGTAACAGCTTCTCTGCCTCTCCATTGTGCTAGTGGTGGTGCAACAGCTCCTCTGCCCCTCCCTTGTGCAACAACTCCTCTGGCTCTCCCTTGTGCTGGTGCTGCAGTGCCCCTGAAGTTCACAGATTACTCATAAGTAAGCCATATAATTAACAAACACATAACTAAGCCATATAATTAACAATCCATATAATTACCTTCCCCTTCCCCCGCCCCTTGGTGTACTACCATTGTTCTTTTTTGGGCATCTTCTGATATTATGGGATTCAGAACCACAATTGTTGCAACTCCTCTTTGCCTTCTTATATGACTCTTGTCCTTCAACATCAGACCTTATGCTACAGCAACAACATGAACACAGGGTATCCCAGTGATCTCCTACACACAGCAACTGCAAGTTTTCTCTGTCAGATTAACCTCCCATCTTTTGGATGTTAGGTAGTTCATCACACACCACACATATTCATATGATCCAAACAACTGGTATCTCCTTTTCAATGTAATTCTATTCTTCATAATCCTATCAGCTCTGGGGACCAATATCAAATCTTCTTCTTCTTATTTCTTGGCTATCATCTTTCTATCAAACAACAAACTCATCATCTTCAAGTTCAACCCTTCAAGAATCCTGTGAATAGGTTTGCATCTCACATCCAATGACCAACTGTTGAAACTTTCTGAAAAGTTATTGGTTACATGCTCACATTTTGAAGTATGGTCAAAAGTGGATCTAGCCTATTGGATTGCTGGAACATCTTCAAACCACTGATGTGCATTCTTGTTATCTTTTTCCATAAGAGCCATGTACCTCTTGTGGTATGTGTCTCTATAGGCCTTTGATGCACCCCATGCTAAAGTCTTCATGTGAATACCCTTGTGTTTAGTCTTAAAATTCTCATACATGTGTCTGAAACAAAATCTGGTCCTATTTGAAGGAAATACTATTTCAAGAGTAGGAATCAATCCCTTTTGTCTGTCTGAGATGAATGTCAATGGTGCTGGATGCTCTAATAGCCTATCCTTAATAAGGTTGAGAAACAATAACCAGTTCTCTTTGTTTTTACAATCACAAATGAATATTGCAAGAGGATACATACCATTATTCCCATCCGGTGCAACTGCAGACAACATTACTCCTCCATATTTTCCACTGAGGTGACATCCATCTAGACCTATGAATAGTCTGCATCCATTCTTGAAACCTTATAAATAAGCATTAAAATCCAGACAACAGTAACTGAAATCCTTATCCATATCAGTTGGAACTACACCAATGGATCCTCTATTCTTATACTTGATCTGCTTTAAAACCTCTGGTAACCACTTATATCCATCTTCATATGACCCAAATATCTTTCTCAATGCCTTTCCTTTACCTTTCCAATAACTGATATGTACTCCACGTCTGTTCTTCAATCTTTTGATAATCTTCTTAGGTTTCAATGAGTGTTCATCCTCCAAGATATCAGCTTCAATCACACTTCCTACCCATTCTGAATTTGCCATTTTGTTCTTTCCGGTACCAGTTCTGTTAACACAAGTGTGTTTATTAATATACTTGGTAACTTTGATAGTGTTCCCATCTTTTACTGATTACCTGTCATAAAAGATGAACCATAAAAAATGTTAGTTGTTATCAAAAGAAAATTATGATTCAAATAAAGCTATTCAAATCATAATTACATAGGAAGTGGGCTTACTTGTGAGAAAAAATCCTGAATGGGCAAGTAGTAACTTTACATTGGCACCTCAATCTCTTTGGGTCATCCTTTATCTTCTTCACTTCAATACAATTTGCAACGCAAAACTTTTCCAACCATATCTTGTATTCATCCATAGTGGGCCATGTCATACCAACTTCAAGTTCTTCTTCACCAGTGTCACAAGTCCGTGGTTCCACTTCCTCCCCTTCATCATCATCATACAGATCATCATACTTCTTATGATCAGTTTTACCTTCTTCATATCTGTCAGGTTCTTCCTCATCCAAGTCAGTATCATTTTCACCTCCTTCTTCATCATCCTCAGAGCTTGATGAGTTTCCACTGTGATAGTCATCTTCAATAGGTAAGTCATGAATGGTTTGGTACCTCAGGTTTGTACTTTCAGGCAATACATCAAGTTCTTCATCAGCTAATAATGCTTCCAATGTATCATGCTCCTCATCAAGTTCAACTGTTGGAATTTGTTTCTTCTTTGTTGCAGGTGATTTTGAAACAACTCTCATTGATACAGGTACCTTGGCAGGTGATGAAAATTTTGAGGGTGTATGCTGACTAGGCATCTCCACTTGTAATGTGTGCTGAGGTGTATCATCAGTTGTATGATGTGTTGTATCCTGAGGTGGCATGTCCACTTGTGATGTGTGCTGACTTGTATGATTTGCCAATATATATTCTTCTTCATCTATTGCTGCTTGCCAAAACTCATCATCAAGACTCTCCCAATCTCTATAACTGGTGCCTCATGTGGATTTTGTGTTTGTGGCTCAACAACTTCATCATCCACAGTAGCAGGAGCATGACCTAATTCTTCACCAACTTCATCAGTCACAACAACCGGAGGAACTAATGGTTCACCAGGCTTCAGAACATTCATAGCTTTATCATAAGTCATAAACAAATGAACTTCATTTGGTACATCTTGGTCTGATTCTTCCCAAAACTTCAGCAGATCTTTCTCTTCATCAATATCATATAAAAACCCATCTTCCAAGTACTGAAATAAGCATTGTGCACCATCCAAGTGTTCAATGCAGTCATGGACACTATCCAACAAGTCCTTTAGGTTCAAATAGTCTCCATCAAATTCAGGCCAGCGCAACTCCTTCCCATTCATATAGTCCATGTAACTAAAACCACCTATTGGTTGTGCATTAGACCATTTTACATCATAATGTATATACAGAGTTTTGATACCAAAACAAACCATAGCACTGTAACAAAAAAAATAGACACCATTTTAAAAATAGAGATAAATTGATACAATAATAACTAAAACATAGCATAACCCTCAGTATATGGTTTATTTAACCCATAACCCACAACATAAACACCCAGTTTATAAAAATCACATCAATAAAACACCCAATTCCTTAAATCAAAGAGGGAAAAAAAACATGGCAACATAAATTACTTGAACTGCAACATGAATCAAACACCAAACTTCTAACAATCACATCATTATTCAAATACCCACAGTGTAATAATGAAAAACAAACAAACCCTGAACATGCAAACTGAATCTTTACCTAAATCATGCATATAAATCAAACCCAAAAAACAAAATCTGTACAAACCCTAAAAACCAAATCTATATGAATCGCAACAATAACGTTCTTCATCTCATACTCAATTCCTGAGATGATTAGATCAAGAAAATAACGAAACTGAGAATTAAGAAAAAAACCTAAAAAACAGAATACTTACAGTCTAGGGTTCTCCATCGCAGATCAGCAGAAATTGAACACACCCAAACACTAATCGTCTTTCTATTGCAAGAATATCTTCTTCTCTTCGATCAACATCTAAAGATGAGCAAAACAAGATTTGGGGATTTTTTTACTCTTCTCTGCAACTGGTTTTAGGGTTTTTAACTCTCTCATGTTTTTCCTGCTTGATATAGGTGGTAGTTGAAGAGATAAGACGCGTGTTCTTCTCTAATAGGTGTACGAACGGTGAAGCCTTAATAACCACTTGTTTCCAGACATATGCAGAACCGTTGGATCTAGCATGCTCAGATGTAATACACGTGTTTCTGTTTTGTTTTGTAGTCGAGGGTATTTTGGGAAGGTGAAAAAACACGTGTACAGAATCTGCCACGCGTGCACAGGTCCTGATTCATCTAACCAAGCAATGGACGGAATTCCTAACGATGGGAGGAAACGCTAATTTCAATCTATTTTGGGAGGAAACGCTAATTAGCTATCTTTAAAGGGGAGGAAACGCAAAATAGCCCTAAGAGTAAAGTTTTGCATTCCACCAAAATATCAATGCATCTCCACTCGACGCTAACACTGCCTCCGTTGACAAAATTCACAATTTGAAGACAGTCATTAATGAACACAACTTTGGATAGTTTGATCTCCTTTTCCCAGGAGATAGCCAAAAAAAGAGTTGTTGCCTCAGCACCAATAGCTTCTGAAACCAGTCCAAAGTCCGAATGAGATTGAATTATTGTACCTGCATTATTACACAGAATCATGCCAACACCCATGTTAAAATTCTTGAAAGAATCATCAACAAATAGAAAATGATCCACAAGTTCAATAGGGATTTTAACGTCCATAATAGTCTTCTGAATCTTCATGGGAGGATCTATATAAGTGTTTATCATTCCTTTCGAATCTAGAATAATTTTATCCAGATTAAAATAGAGACTTTACTGAAGACCACATCACATCTACATTTCCATAAACACCACATTACAATTGCACCTATACTTGCCCAGTTAACTGCAAAAGGGGATAATCATAATCTATCATCAAACCACTCTTGGAAATAATCTTCAGCACAATCCAGATCAAAATTAACTAAATGTTGAAGTGACAAACCAAACCAAACATGTGCAGCAACAGGACAGTGAAAGAACAAGTGTGTGACCGTTTCAATATCATTTTTGCAGAGAGGACAAGAATCATCAACAACAGGATTATAGTTTTGAAGTAAAGTATTTACTGGCAGCATATGCGCAAATATCTTCCACAAAAGTGTTGATTTAATACTAATGTTTGTGTACAATTTCTTTATTCTATGAAAATAGCTCTTGCCTTTTGCTTCCCATGTGTTTCAACTGTAAGCAGAATAAGCAAACCACAAAAACTTATAGAGAAAGAGAATATCATAAGTATTGACCGAAACAACAAATTTTTTTTTTTTTGAAAATAAGACTTATATTACTGGGCATCCGTTAATCTGCGAATTCAGTCTCTTCAGAGACAAACTCATGTTGAGTAGCTCTTCCAATGACTGAATTTCTTGGATTAACATCAGCATTTGAAACTACAGGGATATTGTCATTTAAGTTACAAATTTCATAAGCTTTGACAGTGTCAAAGGTAATTGCCGGAATTAAAAAACTAGGAGATTGTTCATTCCAAAAAGATGTGGTATTTGTGTTTTTTCCCTTCTTTGCTAGCAAGTCAGCCACCTTGTTTGCTCTCCTGTCTACATACTGAATCATAAAAAGAAAACTAGTTGTTCTGATAATAAAAATTGCTAAGCTCTGCCATTGGACTGTGGAAACTTTGCCTTGTAGATAGTTGATTGTTGCCTGGTTATCCCATTCTATCACCAAGTGTTGGATGTTGTTTCGAACATCCCATTAAGTATCCCTGAGAAGAGCTACAACTTCTGCCTCTTCTGCTGAGAAGGTCCTGCAACTTCCAATCTTTGTTGCTTGGAAAGTTCATGTCCAATTACGCAAAATAAAACCAAAATCAGCATTAGTGATTGCATAAAACCAAGAAGCATCACAATTTAGTTTGTTTGTGTTTGCAGAGGGGAGGGTCCAACTAATGTTTAGGGTCTTAGAAGTACTTCTATTTGCCTGTCTCTGATTCCTATTTTCATGGTGCCAGTAAGCAAAATGTCTGATAATATCTATGGCTAACTGTTCAGGGGATCTTTTTTTGTTTTCGAAAACTCTAAGGCACCTTTCTTTCCATATAAACCAGCACTTAGTTGCTGCCAATGCCATAGATATGGATTCTAGGTTCCCTGTTTTCCATTTATTGTAATGATCTAAGACAGATTTGTTGACAGTGTTTGAGGTAAGATGTACTCCCTGAGATGCCGTTGGAGGTAAATTCCAAACAGCTCTTGCATAAGCACATTCTAAAAATAAATGATAAGTAGATTCTCCCACTAATTGACAAAAAACACAAGCATTATCTTTATCTACAACTAAATTTATCTTTACTTTAGTTGGTAATGCATCTTGCAAGCATTTCCAGATGAAATTTTTTATTCTCTGAGACGTATCCATACTCCATAAGCCTTTCCAGAACTTCTTAGATTCATGAGAAACTAGAATGGAAGGGTTTAGAAGGTTGGCATATAAAGACTTGACAGAAAATTCCCCATTTCTGGTTAATGTCCATCTTAATTTGTCTTTTTTCAGGTGACCAGTTCTTGTAGCAAATAGGTTGATATTTATAATTTCCTGCACTACAAAGGTATCAAAAATAGAATGAAGTAATTGAATGTTCCACTTCTTTGTTTATGAGTTTATTAACTCAGACACAAGTGTTATGTGGGTGTTTGTCCTTTGGACAGAGTTTGCCAGAGTGTTAGCTCTGGCAGGAAGCCATCTGTCTTCCCAAATGTTAATGGAAGAACCATCTCCTACTTCCCATATATTGTATTTCTTGATGTGTGCTATGCCTTGTAGAATGCAGTTCCAAATCCAAGAGGAGTTTGATTCTTTTCTTAGATAGTAAGGCTCCAGTTTTTTTGAAGTACTTTCCTTTTAAAATTTGCGCCCATAAATCATTTGGATGACTAACTAGTCTCCATGCTATTCTACTAATCATGGCTTTATTTACCTTATTTGCTTCCTTAAAACCTAAACCTCCTTGTTCTATAGGTCTGCATAAGAAATCAAAAGCTTTTATGTAAATTCCTTTAGAATTTACGTGTTTACCCCACCAGAAATCTCTTTGTATGTCGTTTATCCTTTTTGTTATTTGTTTTGGTAAGACAAAGCATCGCATGCTAAAAATGGGCATGCTAGAGAGCACAGACTTGTTTAAAACTATTTTACTAGGATGTGATAGTATTTTTCCTAACCAAGTCTTAATTCTTTGTTCCATTTTTCTATGATGTTTTCAAAAGCCTTCAGTTTGGATCTATCTATAAAAAGTGGGATTCCTAGATGTGTGTCTTTTATATTTATCTTTTTTATTTTCACAATCTACAGATCATGTCCTGATGTTTGTTATGGACTTTTTTGCTGAAAAAAAGTCCAGATTTTGTGAAGTTTATAACTTGACCTGAAGCTTTACTAAACATATGTATAGCTTCAAGTAAATATTGTTAGAACTAAACAACAAAATAAATTGAATTAAGAAATCATAACAAAAATTTTAAACAACAACCCACAAACTACCGTGTTATTACATATAAAATTACCATGTGACAAGTTTTGCTTGCTAAATACTCCCTCTGTCCCAAATTAATCGAGCTAGTTGTAGTTTGCACAATTATTAAGGCAAGGAGGAAAGAAGAGTATATTTAAGTATTTTTTACAGTTATACCCTTATGGATAATAACTACTAAAACTTAGAAATGATTTATCTCTTAAACTATACCACGGTTTTTCGTAAACTTTATATCGTTGAAAAAGATTTTAAAACATCTACGAAGCGAATATAAACATGATTATCTAATTATACATATTTTTTATAGTAACAATAATCAATTAAAAGGGTAGTTTTAAAGATATCCCCTTGATTAGTGAAATATCTCAATTATTTTTGGGACAAAATTTAAAACCAAATAGCTCAATTAATTTGGGACGGAGGGAGTATTAAATTTCTATCAGTCTCTTATGATAAACATACATAGAATCGCCAAGCCAATATGCATATGATGCATGCATGAAATTGCGTTATAACCCCGTCCACTAATATTTCCATCTCTCATACAAATTAAATTATGAGAATAAGTTTGACAGGTAAAACATTGTACATCTAGCATTTTAGTTGAAGGGTGAGTTATTTAAACATGTTATCATCCCATATCGGTGATAAAATAAATGATTAAAAAATATAATATACTCGCATAATATTGATTAATGAGTGTTGATGTTTTGTACTTTTTTGTCAAAAAGCTGATAAAAGAGGGATTGGCAATATCTTGACATTGAGAAGTGATCTGATACTCTGTACCGAGCTTGCAAACCACTGAATTTCGCGAAGTCAGGTCACAAGGGTTTGCATACCTTGTCAGCTTTTGAAAGTCGGATAGTAGGAATTTGCAAATCGGGTTTCCAAACCTATCTCATTCTTGAACTTAGATGTAAATTCGCAAACCCAGCGTAATGTTCAAAATTCAGATTGACTTTGGTTAAATATACAAGTATGTATACCTATCGCCAAGCAGTCCTTTTTCTCACGTAATTAACTTGGAAAATCCCAATAGCCGTATACATTGTGCGTGCACTGTTGATTGGGTGATTTTCAAATGATTAACTTGAAATAAAACTAGTTCTTGAACAATAAAAAAAATCAACTAAGATTGTTAAGGATTTATGAACATCCTGAAAAGGAGAGGGTACCAAGTACACCACCAACTTTTTCGTTTTGATAGGAGTATGAACCTGTGTAGTACTTATAACAATCAAAAATATAAGGAAAAGTAAAGCGCACACACACACAAGAATTTTGTTAACAAGGAAACCGCAACTGCAGAAAAACCCTGGGACCTCGTCAAGATTTGGACACCAAAATGTATTATGCCGTTAAAGACACTTGCCTACTACCATACTTCAAAATGGAATGTACGTAGTTGAGACCGAATCCACCCTCTAAGTAATTCAGTTACAATCGCGCTTTTTACGTCTCTTGAACCTCGCAAGAATCTACGCAATTGATTTCCTTAGATAACATCTTTTACAGCCTAAGAGTTGCTTCAACCTAAGTAAGACTTTTGATACTAATCCGTCTCTAACAGATAAGCCTATTTTATTTCCCTTTAGATCAAAGATGAAAGATTGGAAATCTGTTTGTAATAGATAAATATATCAAACCTCACAAATCCTAAACACTTACACTCAGTTAGATGAGAAGTATGTATTCTTAACCATATCTCAAGAATAATCTTGAACTAACCAATTAAGAATAATTTTCAGATATCTATCTTGAGGAATCATAAAATCTGAGACGATGAGAACGTATGTGACTTCTATCTATCTTGCTTGAAAGAGATTATGAAAACCTCGATAACAGAAAAGCAAGATGAGGATACACGAACTATCAAGGTAAAGATGGTCGGACCTGGCTTCACGAATCTCTAAGTGAAGTCTTTCAGCGTTGACCTAATTATGTTTCTCACAGGAAACGTAAGTCAATTGAGGACGAGTATAACAATCAAGTGGGACATAAAAGTGTCAGGGATTGATTTTCCTAGTTGAAAGAGTGTCTCTATTTATAGATGTTCAAGACTGAGGTTGCTTAGAATTCAAGCTAAGATAACTTGAGATTCAAGCAAACACTTTCTCTGTTTAGATGAAACTCTAGTTAGGGTTCAAGTTTGCATATGAGAAGTCTTCCTTGGAATTACATAGAAGAATATACACAATAGTATGGTTACGAGACCGTGTATAATGACCGTTCTTGTTAAATATGCCTTTCATACTAATAAACAATATTGTGTTCATTTAAACAGTTAAGACTTTAATCATGATCCACATATACAAGGTGTTTTAGTGATAAATGATGTCTTAGAGGTGTTTATGAGAGATATAGCAGTGCTATGCATATTTAAAAATAATAAGTCTTTGAGCATCCGCTAATATTCACCGGGATCGTTGGTGAAACGGTTCGTGAACCGTCAGGAAGTTCATGAGTCAAAGCGCTACGGTTCGTGAATTGTTTAATGACTCATGAACTCAAATATCAATGGTTCATGAAATGGGTTCGCCAATTGTTGGCCTTTCAACAATTTCAGATCACCACAGTTCATGAATCGGGTTGGTGAACTGTCTCATTCTAAACTTACGGTTTGTAAAGTGGCTCGCCAACCTTCTTGAACTTCAGAAACTCAGATATCTATGGTTTGGAAAATGGTTCGCCGACCTACCCTAAGTCCAAATTACAATATTTCTGAATTTCTCTCTTGATGTTTGAAACCTTTCCAAAAGTCGTAGATATAAATATCATTGCTTGAGAAATTCTCAAATGATCTACAAAATTAATCCTTAAACAATAAATTATTCCAAACTAATATTTTTAAGGACTAATGAACATTCACCACTTGAATCATATTTCGAGATGTTTAACAAGATAAGCTTGACTCGAAATTTCTTTTTTTGCAATAAATATATTACAATTCATACGACATAGTCTCAAATAGATGGAATTGTAAGATAGTGAGTAAATAGAATGGTTCAGTCTTCACATACCTTGTTGATGAAGTTCTCCAAATGTATTTTTCGATCTTCAGTCTTCGAGGCTTATCCTATACCTAGTTTGAGACTTAACTTAATATACTAGAAATCAAGATATAGTTTTGTTTGTCTAACATTGACAACAAGCTTGAGATATCAAAACTTGTGAGTTCGACCGAGTAGTGCTCTAACGTATCCATTGCTTGAAACATATTTCGAGAGTTTAACCAAGACAAGTTTGAACTCAAAATTTCTTCTTTGCAATATTAAATGTCTTTGTTTATTCTTCAGTCTTTAATCTTCGAGGGTATTCGGTAATGTCTGATACTCAAGTATCATACTCTAATCCCTTCCCGAGACTTGACTTTAATAAATTAGAAATCAAGATATATTTTTGTGCAACTAAAATTAACAACAAGCTTGAGATATCAAAACTTGCGATTTTGACCAACCAGCCCTCTAACAAAGACCTACAAGACTTTTTCTTGTTGAATTCACATCCTGAAAGATAAACTATAAGTCTCGTGTTTGTTGGAATTCAGATCTTGTACAATCCGAGTATATACTAGATTGATATTTGATATTTATTTTTGATATCTTCCAAGAAATCTTCTACACATCCAGGTACACGGACCTTTGTTTATACATATTGGTTGTGGAAGAGAAATACAAGGGTCTCCATGTTGTCCTACTTGTGATTGTATTAGGTTTTGTCCATACAGGTTTTCGAACGAAAAAGCCGGTGGTGTACTTGGTGCCCTCTCCTTTTCTATGTTAACTCTTCATAGTCACCAACCAACATTCAAATGTTCTTTATCTCTCTGTTAACATGCACCTCTTTTTATATCATACTTATATTCTTTTCATTTTCTTATGTAAACTCTTCTTCTTATATGTTCTCTTGTTTTCTTCTCGAGAATCTTGAAATGACGAGGGTACCCAAATATACTACGCTTTTTTATTTCAACCTATAAGTCCAATACCAAGTGTGATCGTCTATGGACAAAGTCGAGACAATACAAAAACAAGGTATTCACTTGAAAATAGTTACGACACAAGACCGATTGACTATAATATCAATGTCAAGTGATTAGGATTGACGTACTAGTGTATTTACTTTTAATTATAATTGCGGAAAGTCAAAGTAAATCACACAATAGAATTTTGTTAACGAGGAAACTGTAAATGCAGAAAACCCCCGGGACCTAGTCAATTTTTGAATACTCTCGTAATTAAGCCGTTATACAAAGAACAAATCCAACTTCGTATAGTTGAGACCAAGAAATCTACCACTAGTTACTTAGTTCCCTCAGTATCCCTGCATCTATGACCATCAGGTCACGCGCATGAATCCCAAGACAAAAAATCATTATCTTGAGTTGTTTTACCGATGTAAAGTCTTAAGCACTCAACTCTTTTTGATCGTCTTCCAAACAGTAAAGGAACAAAGCTATTTGGTAACTACTCCAATAATATTTTGATAAAAATATTTGTTGAGTTTGACAAAGGATCTACCGGTTAAACTAGTACACTCCTTTGTCAGGTATGATTAATCCAAATCAGTAACTTAGATTTATGCACAAATATCACCAAATGATAGTGTCAGAGCACTACTCGGTCAAACTCGCAAGCGTTTCTATCTCAAGCTTGTTTGTCAAGTTTAGTTGCCAAAACTATAAGTCCTGATTTCTAGTCTACTTATAGCTAAGTCTCGGATTAGGATCAGTAACTACTAAGGAGAGCTTGTGGAACTTCATCAATAAAAGGTATGTGGAGACTTGAACTCATCTATCACTCAAAAGTCTATATACTCTATCTCCTATTTGGGACAAAAGTCGTATAGCTATATAGACTTCGATTGTACACATTTGATATTTTGAGTTGAGTTTAACTCGTTTACATATTTCTCGAAATATGTGATTGGTAAGCTTTCTCTTTAACCAAGTTCATCTTATATTCTTGACAAAAGTCAAAAGATGATCATGTGAAAATCGTATTGTAACATCTTACATGATTTGTGAGAGACAGTCATTTGATGTAGACTCGGAATGTTTCGTATTGATCATTCGATCACTTGAAAATTGCTTTGAAGCTAATAGTTTGTGCGAGACAGCTATTGTCGTCTTCTAAGAATGTTTCAATGATAGAAATGAGAGTTTAGAACAATTAACCATGATTGGATATAGCACAATATGCGTACTTGTGTGCTAATTGTTGCAATTTATTCCAAGTCCGGGAACCATAGTATGCATACCGTATGCATACTGGTTGGTTAATGAAAGTCTGGGAACTAAGTATGCATACCGGTATGCGTACTGGCGTGAGTTTCAAGTTCCGGAAATTCAACTGAGTTTGGAAGGTATGCATACCCGTTCGCATACTGGTGAACCCAAACTTAGTCCAGCCACTTAGGTATGCGTACCCGTTTGCATAATTGAGTAGGGTACGTTCTAAAATCAGTTTGTTCATGAACTAATCAATTCTTCTTAATATAAAGCAGAATGATTATGTTGATGTGGTGCCGTGGATTTTATCCAATACCAGTAAGCCACGTGGAAAACATCCAAAAGATTGGTTGCTGTTCCGAACAGATCAGTTCTTCTCATGTCCTTTTCCGAACAGATAAGACTTCTCATGTTTCTTAGATACTGAATCGTTGCGGAAGTTTAACATACAGAAAGACATAACTCTTGGTCATTGTGTACAGAAATAATTTGAATAGACACTCCTCTCTACTAGATCAATTTGTATAAAAGCATGAAGATTAGAATATCACAAGGCAATACTCGAGATATAGTATGCACTTCTTCTAAAAAAAAATTAGATTTAGAATCACTACATACAGTGAAGAATCATCACATTGAGGTCTTATAAGGCATGCACCAGATAAACATGCTGTGGTTGATGCCAGAGGAAAGAGAAAAAAAATTATCGATCGGCGTAAAAATGGTGTTTCTGAACAAAAAAAGAAAGAGACACTCAATGGAATAGAAAATACTATGAGGCCACTTACTCACATTCCGTAGTCCACACCGGCAGAACGGTGAATATTGAAACAAATGTGGGCATTTGCACTATCAATTCAAGGACAATTGGGAACACAAAAATAAATTCCAAAACAACAGGTTAGCCAATGATCTTACACCACCGCTTACAAGCTATATAATATTTTCAACGGCATTTAATCGAATATTATCCATCATGTATAACAGAAGGAGAATCAAGCAAAAACAACAAGACACTACTTGCTAGATGATCATCTTCGTAAAACTTAATTTCAGGTATGCTACCGAACCTTATAGTTACAACAGATGACAATATGCATGTTGTCACATTAAATTAACGCATAATCAGATTTGATATGTCCCAAATCTTCGTGTGTGTTGCCTGATTATGTATTCTTGCTGATGAAGTTAATTATGCATATTCCTATTCATGACCAAATTCTTTTTACAGGAGCAGGGAATAAGGTTTGGAACTTTGGCCCCCTAACACATACGTGCCGTAAATGTCATGCAATTGTTTGATACGAGGAGAGAAGTAATAAACCTTAAACAACTAATGAAACTGAGTTCTCAGTCTGTCGTTCCAATGGTAAAGTGCAGGTGCCGTTATACAGAGATCCACCAACGTTGTTACAGAATCTGCTGGAGTACCAAGGAGGAAAACGATCTAGATACTTCAAGAATTAGGGCATACAATTCTATGTTTACTTATAATTCAATTGGAGCCAAAGTAAGCAAGAAGATCAATAATGGTCGTGGTTGCACCATACGCTTTCAAAATAAGTGGCGAAAACTACCATAGACTGGCAAGTTTGTTTCCAAAATGGGAGTTGACCCCGTATTTGCACAACTATATATATATATGATATTGAAAACAAAGTTCGTCGTAGAATGAGTGCACTTTGTAAAAAAAAAGGGATTTCAAACCTGAGTTGGTGGCTGTAGTTGCAGGAAATCCTATACTACACTCTTCATGTGATTTCATCATTAATCAACTCATTTTAGGTTTATATTCTTAATTTTATTGAGTAATTTTGGGATGTTCTTACAAGAAAATATAAAGAACTTTAAGAATGATCTCTGCTCTAAACTTTCTCTCTCCTATTTACTTGTTTCTTACTCAAAAAAGATCTCTCGCTCTTTAAAATTCGAATGACTATTTATAAGGAAATACATAGTGGATGACAACTAATCTGTCCTTTATTTTTGGATATGTTTTGCGACATTCTCGCAACCTTACAGATGTTAATTTCGCAAACTCTCTAATCTTCGCAAGACTATCACGTCTTTCTCGTGACCTTAGATGACGTCATTTATTCTATCATTTCTGAAACTGTTCTGCGACGCTGTTATGCTGTGTCATTGATAACTTCGCTGAAACATTGTCATTGCGAAATTCTGATCCTACATCTTGCCTCTTCTCATATCTTCTCTGCAAAGTAGAGAATGATGTGAGAAATGCCGCAGCTGCTTATCTTTTCATATTCCACATTTATCACACGTACTCTCTCTTCCATTTATTTCCTGACACGTCTTCTGTAACCGCTACTTTTCAACCGCTCACGTCTCTTCGTCTTAATGGTGTTTATTTCTTCGAGTAAAAAATCTTCTTTATATACTCTTCTTACCCCCTTTTTTTCTTTTTACTTTCTCTTCTATTTTTATTCTCTCATCTCTTCAACTCTGTTATTCTTCTGCAAATTCTGCTGCTATAATTTTTTCTTTCTTCAATCCTTTTACTTTCTATACATTCCCATACTCTATATTCAAACATGGATCTAAGTGGTCATAGATATGAGAAGAATTTAGAAGATGTCCAAAAAGATCTTGCTGATAAAGATTTCACACTCTCCATCATTCCTGGTGAGAATGCCAAATCAATTCTTTCTGTCAAGCTTTTCTCTGATCAATATTGTGATGATCAATCAATCATAATTTCGCTAGGTCAGATTCTCACTGGTCTCCTTATTCCTCTTTATAACCCATATCTTCCTTCATTTTATGAAATTCTCGCTCATTCGGGATTTTCGCGAGCCATCTTCCAACTAAGTGGGGACTGCATCCGTCTGATGCTAGAGTTCGCTAATCGTGGTGATGGTAGAGGATCTCTTTACTCCAAAGAACTTAGGGATCCAAAATTCGCAAACTTAGAGATAGTTGCTGAGAAGTATACAGTGGCGAATTTCTTTGAGAACTACGAACTTATCTCCATGAAGAAAGAAAATACTCGCTGGGGTATTCGATTAAAAAGGAAAGATAACATTGATGAAGCCAAAATTCTTATGCAAGATATTGACTGGCACTCTGGTAAAAACACAACTCCTCTTCAATCCAAAGATGATAAATGGTGTGTTTTTCCTTTAATGCTAAAGGGACCCTACATTGCTGGATCAAACGTTCTTCCTGCGAATCTCGCTGCATATCAACCTTGGGTTTTCTCTTGGACCGAGAAGGAGAAAGAGGTATGTTTCTCCCCTTTAACTCATTTTATATTTATTTATTGATTTTTACTATTTTGTTCGCTAACTCTTGCGAGATTCCGCAGATCCAAAAACTGAAGGATAGTTATAACAGGACTGGGAAATCTAGTACTCTGTTAGCTCTTCGCTCATACACAGATGAGGTAAGAAATTTTATCTTATGACTTTAAATAGTATTGTTATTTCCATGCTTCCATTTCTTATTTCTATCTGTGTGTGAAGATTATTGCTGAAGTAGAAGAATCTGCTGATGCTGCGAAGATTGGTGATAAAGGTAAAGGTGCTCTTCGCAGGGAAAAATCAACTGGTCCTCCTCCAAAGAAAAGAAAAGTTCGTTCTTCTTCTCCTTCAAATGTTCCTTCTAACGAAAATTTCGAAAGTGACAAGGGTGATGAGGATAACGATGATCTTGCTGCAACTGAAGATTCTCCACCTGAATCTTCTATGGCTAAGCTTTCTGGTATCTTTTCTGATTCTCTACAAGGAATGGGAGATATCCAATTCGCAAATACCTGCAAAGCTCTCGCTACCCTTTGTGATGTCCCTTTACTAGATGGTGATAGCTCTCTTCATGGAGTTTCTAGATCAGTGACTCCCGACTTCTTGCATTCTCTCAATAGTCTGGTATACTTTTATCCTTTTACTTCTTCATTGTTATAACTCAAAATCTCTTTCTATATTAATATTTTTATATCTTTTCGCAGGATGGAAAAGCTTCTTTTGTTGTTGCCTCAGATCTACAAAGAAGACGCGAAAATCTTGAAAAGAAGAATCTTCAATTTCGCAAAAAGAATGAAGAATTGGAAGCTGAAGTTAAAGGTCTTCGCGAGAAAAATAGACAATTATAAATTGATTCTTCCTCGTATAAGAACAAAATTTCTAGCCTTCAACAAGCCAATAATCATCTTTACGGTATGTTACTTTTCTCTTTTCTCTTTATTCATTCATCCCGTTGTTTTATCTTATTTAAATGATCCTTTTTGCAGACATTTATGGTCTTTTTGATGAAGCTACCCTTCTTCGCTCGTTTCCTAATGCCTTGGATAATGATACCCTTCTTGAACGTCTTAACAATTCCTTAAATAGCTTTTCAAATGATAGAATTTCATCTCTTTCTCTAAGTGAACTTAGATCGAAATTTCGCCTCTTAGAAATTGATCATAGATCCAGTTTAGGCTTAGCCAACAGATTTAAGCGTCTCCTTATTGATTTCAAAGAGAAAACCAATGAGTTAAGAACCAAAATTAGCGTTCTCATAGATGATAAGGATCGTATCTCTGATCAAGGTGCCAATGCTTTGGCGAAATTCCAAGAGGCTCTCCTTGAAGTTCAACTTGAGCGAGATGAAGCTAACCGCAAGAATATTGAACTCTGCGAAAGGGAAAATCAAATTCGTTCTCGTCTTCTCATAAGTAGTGAGGATGAATTTGTCTGGGATGCGAAAGTTTTAGATGATGCTAGAAAAGATTTAGGCGTAAATGTTAGTCTCCAAGTTGAACATACAGCCTTGATTAGAGATATGATTTCTGACAGAGAAGGTTGCTAATTGCTCTTCTTTACTAATCTTTTGCTTCTTATGAATTTTCATCAAGTTAATAATTGATTGTCTTTTGTTCGCAGATTCTGAAAATAAATATCGTGAAAAGATTTAAGAACTTGAAGCTGAAAAGGAAGAACTCGCAAAGAATCTTTCTTCTCGCAACGACAAGTATTCTAGATAAAAGAATCAAATCAAGATCACCGTTGCGAATTTTAAGAATGACGCTATGCATTTTCGCAATCAAACCATCCAAATGGTTTGTGATGATCATAATATCCCACATTCTGATTATCCTTGTCTTTTAGAAGAAATCCCATAGAATACTCCTAGTTTGATTATCTCTGATAGCGAAGCTGACGATGAAGAATCTGATAGTGATGGAAGTTCTGATGGTGATGAAGATTCTGACGCAGATGAAGAAGGAAACAAGTCTGATGAAGATAATGAAGGATTAACCAAGAAATAGTCTTTACTTCTTTCTTTGATTCTTTGTAATACTTGTACATTTATTTCTTCTTTCTGTATATTTGTGTTTCTTTCATTTTTCACCTGCGTAAATTAAAACAATTCTTCTTTGCAATACAATTAATCAATATAATCATTAATTCTTGAATTTTTGAGTAAATCTCTCATATGGAGACAAATAACATTTACTAATTTCATACATTCCCATACTTGCCTCTGTTATTTGAAATCAAATGAGAGATTTTATAAAAAAATTCTTATTGTATAATTTCGCAACCTTTTGCGAAGTGAATTTTGTTTCTTTTCAAAATCTCATTCCTGTGTGGTCTTATTTTTCCTTCCTAATTAAAGGTCTTATTATGCCACCTCTTGTCATTGCGACAAAATCGCAGGACGTCCTTGCACTTTCATGCAAAAACCCATTGATCTTGCCTTAACTTTTTCTTTTGTATTATGGCCTCTTCAGGAATGTTGCGACAATATGACAGACCTAAATATTCCTGCGAAAATAAAGCCCCATGACATTGCCGTCTTGCGACGAAATCGCAGGACGTCTTCACACTTTCATGCGAAAACCCATTGATCTCGTCTTATCTTTTTCTTTTGTATTATTGCCTCTTCAGGATTGTTGCACAAATATGACAAGCCTTAATATCCTTGCAAATAAAAATTCTCATGACATTTGTGTCTTAAGACACTTATCAGCTCCCTAATGGAGGGTGCTACCCTTATCTCCCCCCTGGTTGCCCCTTCAAGGAGGCGTACTTCTACCATACAAGGTTAGCTCCTCCCATCCAGTCTTAACAAAAAACTGTTTTTTTCGCAGCCTATTATCCCTTTTACCTATAGGGATTATGGTTACGAGACTGCACCCTAAGTGGGGTTTTCTTCGGGTCGAGTGCAGTATAAGCCAAGACTTGTCAAGAATGGCAAGGACGCTTCAAACGCCCCCGACACTCTTGACTCAACCGTGTACCTCGGCGCCTTGATCAGATCTGCACTCCTTGGGAGAGTCCTTATTACCTTAGTCGCCCAACCTAAGTCATATGCTTAAGCTGAGAATCCAAGGTGTCTCTCCCGGATGGGCTTCATTGACCCCAAATCTCCATGACTCAGGTTCCGGGGGTGGTGTAGCCTTTCCCTGAGCCATGCAACAGGTACCCCCTTATATGACGTGATAGACGCATTTATATCTCTAATTTGTCCTCAATGTTTCGTATTGTTAGTACTTGTTTTCGTCCTTATTATGGTGTTTTGTGTGTTTGTAGGTATTTTTGGAAAATAATTATTGTTGGAAAATTCGGCTCGAAAAGTTGCACGAAGCACCCCCGGAGGACATTTGTTATTCGGACTCTCATCATTGGTTAAGGGGCACTCAATTACTAAGGGGAAACCCAGGTCACCCCAAAAAGGCAGATGTTATTCACACCCCTGGATCGGATAGGGGGACACCATCTTCAAAAATTTGAATTTTCATTTTGGTGGGAAATTTTCTTCTTCAACTGGCAGATGTTTCGATCGATTTTTGGACGTGATTTTGTGTGATTCAATCGCTGAAACTTTGTGGAAAGATGTGATATAACCATATTAACCTATTTCAGGTGTTATCTCGGGCCAGAATTGGCTGAATCAAATTGTGGAGCAAAACAGGGAGCACGTCATTGTATGGAGACTGTCACGGGATTTGCATGAGTTGGAATGAGTTTGCGTATGTTAGGATGACTCTAACAACCATCTGGAGTGTGAAGGAGATAAATATAGTAATTTGGCAGCTTCAGAACTCGTGGAGAAATCAAATATCTAAATTATTTCCTAAACATACAGTGAAGAATAATGGAAGATTATATGAAGTTATGGCGAGATATTTTGGCCCTGTGGAGTATATATAGGGTGTTGGGAACTCAGAGAGGGGCGGTCGAGACTTAGGGAGGTTTAGGGAAGCTCGGAAACAAAGAAAAAAATTTACAGAGAAACTGCCGAGTTGCAGTCGGTGAAGAAGGTGAATAGTGAACTCGATAGTTGAAAACAGTCGCAGAAACCGTGGCCTAAACTTTCAAATCCAAACTCTTTGTAACAGTTTTGTAACAATTATTCCAACAATTAATAAAGTTTGCAACAGTTCACTTTCGTTCTTCCGTTACAGCGAGTTTTGTAACAATTATAATTGTTACAAACTCACAGTTTCATACCTTTTCACTCTTTTGATCATCTTTTGAGCCATAGACCAATCTTTTAAGACCATGATTGATATGAGGAGCTAAATCCATCCTATGTGGCGACGAAGGAAGCTATTTTGACAATGAAAAAATGGTAATTTCTATTTTAAATAATTTATGCAATTTAAATTATGATTTTTTGCCTAGAACAAAAGAGTTTTTCCAATGATTTTTATTAAGCAATTGTTATTTTAATTTATGGTATATGTTTAACTTTGAGTTCTTGATATTCCATGCTTTCAACTTACAAAGAGCAATTTATATGCTTTCAAGCATACTAAAATTCATATAAAGTGACAGAGCTCTACTCAGATAGTTTCACTATGGACATCATATTCGGAGTCAAACTAATCATATGGATAGAAAAAGGAGATGGAAATAGAAAAATATAGATGGTTTTGATGTTAACCAAATGATCGATGTTTCACATATCTGTCTGAAGGCCATTGCCAGAATGAACCTATCCTAATGGACTGAGATACCGGTCTGACTAATATCAACACAACTGGCATATACAAGGGAACCAGTGGTCAATAACTTAAATCTAGATCAACAAACCGGCAAATACAAGGGAACCAATAGTTGACTACACAAAACAATAACCATTTTTTTTTGAAAGTAACTCAGTCACTCTAATTCACCCTAGCAGTGGTAACAACTTGAATCGTGTGCCCCACCTGATCACTTAGAGAAACATAGTTTAAAATGAAAAAATAAAATAAAAAAAGAAATGAAAAGGACTCAACGAGATATGGTGCAACTATCATGTTATTTATAACACCTGAGCTCTGTGCTTTTATGATAGACTCTATAGATGTTTCCATCTAATCAGATTGGTTAGTGCCATTCTGAATACGCATAAATCTCTAGGCTCTGGAGCGTATTTATTTATTGCAACTAAAAGATTTTCCCATACTCCCAAACTTAAATCTAACATTTTCCTCAATGTTTCCAATGATAAAATTAACAGCATGAATGAGGAAAAATTGTTACCACTTGAATCAAAAAGGGTTGAGGAAAGATATTACCGTGTTGCGTGAGATTGGGTTACCTCTCAATAAGTGCTAAGTTTAAAGTCTTCAGCCAGACATCAAATACCTCAAAAAGGATTTTCACCTTCCAAAGTCATATACCAATAGCCGAAAAAGTTGTGGGTCCATAATACCAAATAGAGCTAACACCAATATGAGATAACTGCACTGGTTCAGAAAAATGAACAGAAGGAGCACATCCTCATTTAAGGTTTCTTGCAAGAAAACCGGATCTATCCAGAGCCTCCAGTTGGGCTTCATAAGAGTGTCTTGAAAAATAGATTCATCCGAAAAACGGGTTTCTAATATATGGATTTCCTCCTGAACAGTATCAGGCGGATCAGGTTGTGGAGTCTGAATAGACTCAAGCGATACCTCAGATGCTCTAGGCTTGAGTCCCAAGTTAGGGACTTCTACTGGGGATAATTGACAATCTCTAACCCCAAATTTAGGGTAATCACTATTCTCCGTAAGACCTTTAACTATGGCTTGAATTTCCGGATCCGGAGAGTATTTAAAATACTCTAGAGCTTCTTCTAGTTCACTACCCCCAAACTTAGAGTTTTGGGTGTCTCTAGATAAACTAGTCACAATATTCCTAATTTCTAGACCATACGGTTCCTGAAAAAGGTCAATTGCTTTCTCTGAGTTATAATCAGGTGGTTCATCCTCTAAATTCTTTTGAGGTATACTAGATATAGGACTTATATGTTTCATATCCTCTATGGTCATACCTAGAGTTTCCTTATTGTGTTGAAGCACGGTTACTGGCCTAATCTCATGATCACTATCCAAATCGTAAGTTATAGGCAAAATCTCAGATGGGCCTATAAATGCATAATTGGGGTCCAACTTAGGAGGATCTTTAGGCTCTTCGAAATAAGGGCTTAAGGTAGATTCGGTAGCTAGTAATGGTTCAAAACTAGATTTCCATCTATCGGTATCTAACATAGGAATGTAATCCAACAGAGAATTTACTTGTTCAATGTTGCTATCATCGTCGAAATCCATGCTAAAACGGGCTAGACAACTCTCTAAAATGGATCTTCCGATTTGGTGTTTGGTACAAACTTCGGAACTAAGGTTCCTATCATGTTGACCTCTTCAATGCACGTGTCATCTAGCTCAAAATGTAGCTTATTGACATTAAAAATATTCAACTCAATAGACATATTACCAAAAGATAGATTCATAATACCATTTCGACAGTTTATGATCGCATTAGACGTGGCTAAAAACGGGCGACCTAAAATCACAAGTATTTGGTTCTCTGGGTCAGGGACAGGTTGGGTATCTAGGATAATAAAATCCACTGGATAAATAAACTTTTCAACCTCTATGAGAACATCCTCGATCACACCACGAGGAACTTTAACGGACCTATCAGCTAACTGAAGTGTTACCTGGGTAGGTTTCATCTCACCAAGTCCTAGCTTAAGGTACACATGGTACGGAAGTAAGTTCACACTGGCTCTTAAGTCAAGCAACGCTTTCTCAACACGGTATTTACCTATTGTACAAGCAATGGTAGGGTACCCTTGGTATTTATACTTAGGAGTAGTGGTATTCTGAATAATAGAACTCACATGACTAGCTATGAAGGCTTTCTTCTGGACACTGAGCTTACGCTTTCGCGTACACAAGTCCTTAAGGAACTTGGCATAAGAGGGAATCTTCCTAATTGCACCTATTAGTGGAAGGTTGATAGTTACCTGCTTAAAAACCTCCAATATATCATTAAAGTTGGACTCCCTCTTAGTCGGAACTAGCAGCTGGGGGAACGGGGCTCTGGGAACAAAGCCGGGCTCATCAGGACCCTCATTGGTCTTTTTAGAGACTCTATCAGTCTCCTCATTTTCTGTCTCAGAAGGCTGAACTACAACATGTTCACTATCAGGCATGACAACCTTATTGTCAACTTTCTTTCCACTCCTAAGGGTTGTAATAGAGTTCACATGATTGTACGATTTCTCTGCTTTAGGATTGGGTTGAGTTTGACTAGGAAACTTACCTTTTTCCCTCAAAGATTCATTTATCTGACTAACTTGGTTATTTAACTTAGAAATAGCTTGGGAGTTAGCATAACCTATATTTTTACTTTCTTCTATCCCTTGAGAAACCATTAGGTTGATCTTATCAGAGTTTTTAATAAACGAGGCTAGAGTGTCTTCTAAACTTGTGATCTTTTTATCCGAAGGGTTCTGAAACTGGTGTTGACCTGAAGAGTTCTTAGCATAACCAAAACCTGGGGGAGGCTGAGAATTACTAGACTGACCTTGATTCTGGCCCTTAGACCAAGAAAAATTAGGATGGTTTCTCCAACCAGGGTTGATGGTTTCTCCAACCAGGGTTGTAGGTTTCTGAGTATGGGTCAAACTTCTGACGGTTCTCAAACCTAGCGTTGTTATAGACAACATGGGCTTGTTCTTCACTAACATGACCTTCCCAAAACGAGTTATTGGGCTCTACTCCACAACTAGAGACTTGAGCGGCTCTAATTCTATCATCAGGTTCAACAAGAGACCTATAATTAGGCTGATTCAATTCCAATGCTTCTAACCTTCTAGACAAAGAAGCAAACTTAGCATCTGACTCGAAGCTTGTATCTACCATATTGGTGATACTTCTATTGACCAAAAGTCTTTTAGGGGGTTCAACACAAGACTCCCAGTGTTGGGATTTTTCAGCGATAGCTCCTACGAAGGTAAAAGCATCATCAGCATTTTTACTGGTGAACTCACTAGCGCACATAGACTCGACCATGGCTTTGGTCGAATAGTCTAAACCATTATAAATAATCTCAACAAGTTCATTTTATCAAATCCATGGTGGGGACACTGGGATAGGAGATCATTGAATCTCTCTAAAAACCTATAAAGAGACTCTCCCTCTTGTTGCACACTAGCACTAATTCTCTGCCTAACAGCTGCAGTTTTGATGCTTAGGGTAGAATTTTATATAGAAAGCAGCAACAATTTCCTGCCATGTTTCAATGGACTCAGGTGGTAGGTTGTTCAGCCAGGTCTTGGCTTTATCTCTCAAGGAAAAGGGAAACATCTTAAGTTTCAAAACTTCATCAGTGAGGTCTTTTATTCTAACTGTCCCACAGATTTCCTCAAAGTCCCTAATATGAAAATAAAGGTTCTCATCATCTTTTCCTAAGAACATAGGGATCATCTAAAGAATACTAGGTTTTATCTCGAAATTAGCCGTACTAGATGGAAATTTAATGCACGAAGCTTGGTTGGTCCTAGTTGGGAACATGTAATCTTTCAAAGTTGCCATCGCTGGCACAGCTGAAGTACTAGGGGTACCTTGCTCACGAAGAGACGGATTTTCAAAACTGAAGTTTCCAAAAACGGGGCTCTCAAAAGAAGAGTCTTCGAGCTCCCCGCTTTCACAAGAAGAACTTCTAGGCTCATCACTAATCAAACGGCCAAAAGTATTTCTTTTCCAAGCCCTTTCGGGCATACACTAAAAAAAAAAAAAGAGAAAATTCCTAAAAGGAAGGGAAGTTCTATGCAAACACAAACAAGGCTGACTCCACCACAGCAAACCTACTGATTTCTAGCAAACAAAAAGCATGATGGTTCCACTTAGATTGTTTCTAGACCAGCTTCTAATCCTTCGAAAGGTAATTCGTTACAATTCAAGCAAACCCCTCTGGAATCAATCCAAGTCAAAGTAAGTTGAATTGAGGCGAGGGAAGCTCAGTGGAGCTTTGATACCCAAGGCCTCACCGCTATCACAAGGAGGCGCAGTCACGCATTCAACTCACAGAAACCATCATGAACTTCGAAGTATGCTAAAAGAGTAACCAATGTTTTTCGAACGATTTTCCTACTAAGCTCGTTACCATATAGGTCTCGTTCTATTCCAAATTTTAAAGCTTAGGTTCGCGTTTGGTTTCGTTTTCCTAAGGCGGGCAAGAAGAGAACGGTGATGAAATCCGAACCCTTATCTTGTATGGCCAGTCCTTGCCCTTTACTAGGAATTTAAAACAATCGTTTTCAGTTCCTCAGCATATATGCAAACGAAGGAATACAGTAACTCGCTGACAGGGGATTCGCGAGTGTTTCGACATACTTACCTCCCGTTCCAGACGGGGGATGAACCGTTGTCGTCGACTCGGGCCACAACTCCTATGTTGTGTACGAACCCGAGGAGCCGAGGTGATATCGTAATCACCGTCCTTCTCTGCAAACAGTTTAATATTTAATCTACCCTTCCGTAGGGTTTAAAAAAAATTAATGTCCAAAGTCCAAAAGAAAGGTCCAAAAAATAAAGTGCAAAAAGAAAAAGAAAAATACAAAATAAAAAGAATTCCTAATACAATCTAATAAAATAACACTCTATTTTTCTATAAAAAAAAAAAATTCTTCTTCTTTAGCTCCTTTCGCTTTGCCTTTTACTTCAAGTCTTTAAATATTCGCCAAAAGCTTTGGCAAAAATTTCTTTCGCTCCAAATTCCCAAAATCTGAAAGGAAAAGACAAAAACCCAAAAACGTAAAGAAGAACAAAAAAAAAAAAAAAAATCTAAAAACTCTATCCTGAAGACAAGTCCGCGTCGGCGG
>NC_039358.1:87387219-87404583 GCF_003573695.1 Papaver somniferum
TATATATATATATATATATATATATATATATATATATATATATATATATATATATATATATATATATATATTATGACCAGCCGTGTAGCGGGTCTAAAAAAAATAATAAATAAATATTGTAAATTTGATTCAAAAAGTGATGTCAAGATTTTGGAGAAACTGGGGCTAAAGGTTCCACTATTCTATCAATTCCAAAGTGATATTATTATTATTATTATGCAATTTCCCATTTAAGTGATTCTAATTATTGCAAAAATAGATTTTATAAAAGAGCAATTGTAAGTTGAAAGCATGGAATATCAAGAACTCAAAGTTAAGCATATACCATCAATTAAAATAACAATTGCTTAATATAAATCATTGGAAAAACTCTTTTGTTCTAGGCAAAAAATCATAATTTAAATTGCATAAATTATTTAAAATAAAAATTACCACTTTTTCATTGTCAGAATAGCTTTCTCCGCCGCCCCAGAGGATGGGTTTATCTCCTCATATCAATCATGGTCTCAAAAGATTGGTCTATGGCTCAAAAGATGATCAAAAGAGTGAAAAGGTATGAAACTGTGAGTTTGTAACAGTTATAATTGTTACAAAACTCGCTGTAACGGAAGAACGAAAGTGAACTGTTGCAAACTTTATTAATTGTTGAAATAATTGTTACAAAACTATTACAAAGAGTTTGGATTTGAAAGTTTAGGCCACGGTTTCTGCGACTGTTTTCAACTATCGAGTTCACTATTCACATTCTTCCCCGACTGCAACTCGGCAGTTTCTCTGTAAATATTTTTATTTGTTTCTGAGCTTCCCTAAACCTCCCTAAGTCTCGGCAGCCCCTCTCTGAGTTCCCAACACCCTATATATACTCCACAGGGCCAAAATATCTCTCCATAACTTCATATAATCTTCCATTATTCTTCACTGTCTGTTTAGGAAATAATTTAGATATTTGATTTCTCCACGAGTTCTGAAGCTGCCAAATTACTATATTCATCTCCTTCACACTCCAGATGGTTGTTAGAGTCATCCTAACATACGCAAACTCATTCCAACTCATGCAAATCCCGTGACAGTCTCCATACAATGACGTGCTCCCTGTTTTGCTCCACAATTTGATTCAGCCAATTCTGGCCCGAGATAACACCTGAAATAGCTTAATATGGTTATATCACATCTTTCCACAAAGTTTCAGCGATTGAATCGCACAAAATCACATCCAAAAATCGATCGAAACATCTGCCAGTTGAAGAAGAAAATTTCCCGCCAAAATGAAAATTCAAATTTTTGAAGATGGTGTCCCCTATCCGATCCCGGGGTGTGAATAGCATCTGCCTTTTGGGGTGACCTGGGTTTCCCCTTAGTAATTGAGTACCCCTTAACCAATGATGAGACTCCGAATAACAAATGTCCTCCGGGGGTGCTTCGTGCAACTTTTCGAGCCGAATTTTCCAACAATAATTATTTTCCAAAAATACCTACAAACACACAAAACACCATAATAAGGACGAAAACAAGTACTAACAATACGAATCATTGAGGACAAATTAGACACATAAATGCCTCTATCATGACGTACTTTAGGTCTTAAATTTTCCTCTTGCGAAATTGTATTCGCGAACTAGGGTGTACGCCATAAAGGTTCTCCTCTTTCTCATTTGTCATTCTTCTCTGATTATTTTCTGTAAAATTTATTATCTCTGCGAGAGTCTCGCAAATCATTATATTATATCTGAATTTCGCAATCTCAACTTTGTTGTTCAATTAAATGTATTTTTGAGAATTTTACTTATTGCGAGAGTATCACAACAACTTAATCATTCATACATTTCTTGTTTTTATTACCTTTGCCATCCTCTGCTTCTTTATTATTTTATGCTACTGCTTCCTTGGTAGGGGTATGTTCATTCTTTTTATTCTGAGCTAGCATTGATTTCGCAACATCTCTTCTCCTTTATTTTCGATTGTATCCACCATCAACCTCTCACTTCTTTGTACATCTTTGATTTTGTGTCGCCAGTTTTCCTTCTTGTTTGCTCTTTCTTCGCAAGATTCTATCTCAGTTTCGTAACATCTCTTTCCTTCAACCTAATCTCCCTTTATGATTCCTTCACCATTGGGGTGAGGGAATTTGATGCATTGGTGGAAAGTTGAAGCTACACCTAGAATCCCATGTAGCCAAGGTCGACCAATTAACGCATTGTAGGGTGATTCTACATCAACGACACAGAATAAGATTTCAGAAGATATTCCCTTCAATGGAATTCGCGTAGTAACCTCCCCTTTAGACTTGTTAGAAGTACCATTAAAACCATATATCTTATATGTTGACGGTATAAGATCTTCATCTCTTCCACCCATGGTTTTATAAGTATGATAAAATAATATGTTCACAGAGCTTCCAGTATCAACTAGAATTCTATTGATTTCCCATGAATCTTAAGCTTCATCGTCCTCATCTTCTTTCGGTTTTGGATTAATTTCTAGTTTTATTACCAATGGATTATCATGCACCTCTTCTTCTTCGGGAATTTCTTCTGCAGTAAAAGAAATGATCTGTTTTTTCCATTCCTCTAATGGCGAGCTTTTCACAATATTCACAATTTCTCTTCCATCATTATCTCTTGCTAACACTCTACTCAAAACATTATCATGAAAATCTTCAATTGTCTTGTATGAATGTACGATAGAGTGACAGAATAGAATTTTTGCTTTTGCACCAACTTCTATGAAGAATATTTCTTTATTTTTCATTGTATTCACTTTGTGATGTTCTGGTGGTGGTGGTAATGGTTGAGACTGTGGATGCCCTACCAGAAAGTCGTTTAGTTTTCCTTGATCTATCATCCTCAAAATGATTCTTTTTACATTTCTGCAATCATTTGTGGTATGTCCATGAAAATGATGATAAGAACAAAATTCATGACTCATGTGGTTTGGAGGTGGTTCCGTTCCCATGTTCCATGGTGTTGGTATATTTTCCATCAAGATTATAGCTTCCCATATCTTCTCCACACTTGCATTTAGAGGTGGAATTTTGATTTCTTCCCATATTACCTTGTGACTTCCTTGTCATTTATTATAGTTTTGTCTTTGACCTCCATAAGTTTCTTGCGGTTGATCGAGCCTTTGAATCTTGTTATTTCCTCCACGATTGTAGAAATTTCTTTCTCTCTCATACTCTTCTTGATCTCGGCTCCCCATAGCTACCAATTTCTGCTGATTGTTACTTGTCACCTTCTCTTGTTGTACTTGCGAAGTATTCGCCACTGTGTTTATCATCTTGGGTAATAAACTTGCATTCGTTGTTTGTGAGCTGGTGTTCGCAACTGGATATGATTCCATTTCATTTTGCCTTTCCTCCAGAGCAATGTATTCTTCTTGAAGTTCTCGCAATTCAGTCATTGTAATCGTATTCTTGACTCTGAAAATTTGGACATACAATAGGTTTGTTGCAAACATAGTATTGATAAATGATAATATGAGATATCTCTCATCTACACGGCCAGCTTTTTCGCTACACATAGTTCTCCATCTTTTAGTCAAGTGTTTCAAACTTTCGCCAATCCTTTGCTTTAATCCAAACACATCTTCTATACTAGGTCGTGAGGAATTATTACTTATATATGCTCCTAAGAATGTGGTCTGCAGATGATTGAAGGAGGTTATTGTATTCTTTGGTAAACCTTCAAACCATTTTAACGCTTCTCCTGTTAAGCTGGATGCGAAATATTTGCACAATACCGCATCATGATTTTCCCATTGTAACATGCATCTCACATAGGATTTAATATTCTGAATTGCACAAGTTGTTCCATCAAAAATGCTGGTTAATGCGGGCAAATTGCATTTTGGTGGAATTCCTCCTAATTGTATTTCCCTTGTAAACGGAGTTTTCGCAGCTTCTTTTATTGCTTTATCCAATTGTCTTCTACCTACTTCTCCTCTGTTATTTAGCATTCCTCTCATTTCTTCTAATTCCTTCAAGATTTGTTTATTTACACCTGAATCTTGATCCATTGGTCTCTTTAATTTTGCTTCTCTACTTCTGCGTTCACGTCTACCTTCTCTTGCGAAATTTTGTATCTCTTCTGCATTATCCTCATCTCGTCTTCTTCTACGATTCTCTTTCTCATGCCTATCTTGAATTCGCAAATGATGATGTCGTTCATTTTCCCCTCCATAATTTTGTTCATTTCTTATCAATTCAATTCGCTGTCTTTCAGCCATTCTCTTTACTCTATCATACTCCTCATTGAGATTATCATTATTCCGGTTTTGTGTACGCCTTCTTTCTCGATTGTCATGATTGTTCAGGCGAATTGTCTCTTTAAGCTCTTGTTCTTCCATTTCCGCTCTCAATCTTTCACGTTCGCAGAGTAAACGTGTTTGTTCAGCATAATGTCTTTCAATTTCTTCTTCAATTGTCTGTTGATTTCTTTGAGTTTCTCTTACATGTAAAATTCTTCTTCCTTCCTCTTGATTTCCTTCGCCATCTTGGTTATTTTGTCCCTGATTTTGTCCGTTCTCTTGATTTCCTCCAATTTTCCCCTCATCAAAAGTTTCATTTTGTGGAACGTAACGATCATCAGTTCTTTCTCTATTTTCGCGATTTTATTCATTAGGATTTGATATTTCTTCTTGAATATTATTTCCAACATTGATTGTGGGTGAATTTCGCCTCATTTATCTTCTAGTCGATCTTGAATATGTTTTTGTAATACTTCTCGATCTTCTATTCCGTAGTCTTATATTCTCCATCCTTAATTCATGATTTTGCCTTGTTAAATTTGCACGTTCTTCTGCCTCAGCCCTTCTTTCTTCATGTATTATTTGTCTCAACGTTTCTAACGCTCCAATTTCCTCATCTCCATGAATTATTCTTTTATCTACTTCTTGATTTCTCTCTTCCTGTCTATAATTTCTATTTTGTTGCTCTTCTTCTACTTCTTCTGCCGAATTTGATTGCCAAGTGTGTATGCTCACCCTATCATAATCTGTATTCCTCCCTTGAACTAGTGTTTGTTGAATTGGTGGTTGAATTTGATTTTCTTTATTACTTCTCATTCTAGTAGATTCTCCCATTTCACTTCTTTCTCTTCCAAAAATTCTCTTGCTTCTTCTAACAGTAGTCGGTTGTTCGGATGTATTTCTTCTTCTAGCCATTTCTTCAATGTTAACAGTATTGCAAGAAATTTTGAAAAATTCTTAATCGATCACTTTAAATTTTCACAAATCTCAATATCAATCTTTAGCTTTTTCTAGAATATTCTTCAATTCCTCCCTGTTTCTAGCGCCATTATGTAGTTGCAGGAAATCCTACACTACACTCTTCATGTGATTTCATCATTAACCAACTCATTTTAGGTTTATATTCTTAATTTTATTGAATAATCTTGGGATGTTCTTACAAGAAAAGATAAAGAACTTTAAGTATGATCTCTGCTCTAAACTTTCTTCTCCTATTTACTTGTTTCTTACTCAAAAAAGATCTCTCTCTCTTTACAATTCGAATGACTATTTATAAGGAAATACATAGTGGATGACAGCTAATCTGTCCTTTATTTTCGGATATGTTTTGTGACATTCTTGCAACCTTACAGATGTTAATTTTTCAAACTCTTTAATCTTCGCAAGACTATCACGTCTTTCTCGTGACCTTAAATGACGTCATATATTCTATCATTTATGAAACTTTTCTGCGACGCTGTTATGCTGTGTCATTGATAACTTCGCTGAAACATTGTCACTGCGAAATTCTGATCCTACAGTGGCAGAGATGATCGCCAGAATCACATTGCATGGTTACAAATAAATGTTCCTGCACTATCCCAAGAGGTTGACCGGTGAAACAATCATTGATGAGAAGGGATTTCAAGTATATAGAAGAAGAGATGTTACCACCATAAGAAGAGTTCATGGAGTTGATTTGGACAACACTTGGACGGTTCTGCACAATAGAGATTTGGTGCTTAAATACGAAGCCCATATATTAATGTCGAGCTCTGTAACAGGATAACATCGGTGAAGTACCTATTCAAATATTTCAACAAGGGAGGGGATAAAGCAACATCTATCATCGAAGACAAGGCAACACATAAAGACACAGATGCTCCAGAAGATGATTTGAATAATAATAAAGACACAAACATGCCAAAAATAAGTCAAGGTTGACGAAGTAAAAACATATCTTGATTGAAGATATATCTTAGCATCAGAAGCCTGCTGGAGAATATTTGAGTTTGACATGCAGTATCGACACCGGGAAGTTGAAAGACTATCCTTCCACTTACCAAAGGAACAAACCATAATGTTTCGCGAGACAGATGACTTAGAGGAAGTGGTATCAAGAGATTATATAGACATAATAAAGTTCGTCGAATGGATGGAAACAAATAATAACAATGCAGATGCTAGAGAACTAACACATGTCAACTTCCCAAAAAAATGGATTTGGGATACAAACATTAAAAAATTGAAAAGAAGTGAAAAGGGGAAAACAATTGGGATAATATATTTTGCGCACCCCTCGGCTGGAGAAAAGTTTTATTTGCGAATGTTATCAAGCATATTAAAAGGTCCTACATCATTTAAAGACATTTAGTTTATCCTGATTTTAGGTCGGCATGCATGTCTGGCACTTTATTTGTTAGAGGATGACGGTGAATGAGCATCAGGCAATTAAAGAAGCAATTAATTGGGCGACTGCTAAAATCACTGGAAAAAATATTTGTTTTAATATTACTAATGTGTGAGCTGTCCAATTTTTTAGACCTGTGGAACATACAATCAAGGTTGCTTTCAGAAGATATTTTATGGCAGCAAAGTTGATTACTTGGGGACAACGACCAAAAACTTTCAGAGGAAGAGCTCAAAAATTTCATGGGGAAGAAATTTTCGGTCTTACAATAGTGAAGTAGCTGTAAGAGCCAAGAGAAAGAAAAACAGAAACAAAAAGGACAATCTTATTTCTCGACCAATAATCATGCCGAAAAAACGAGGCATTATTATGACCCTAGCCCGTGCATTTGCACGGGCCTGTACATCCCTTGTACATTTATATTTAAAGGAATACAATCTTTTGCAAACCGTGGCTATATTGTTCATGAATTGATTCGAGTGAATCAAAATTGATTTTGCTTCAATTGTGTCTTGTATACTTCTATGAGAATATAAACAATTGAGCAACTCTAGAACTAGTTTCATTTCAGTCATTTGAACTAGTTATGGTTAATATGAATATGGTTGATATGAAAGTGTCCATATGACTAACTTCGGTTAACTATTGTTGAGCCAAGTTGTACATGTTTAGGTACGGTTACTTATATATAAATGAAGTCATTTTTCATTTGTGTGTAACAAGCTAAGTTCGATCTAACGGTTGAAAGATATTAGCTTGAGTCTAATCATGTTTTCATCTAACGGTGAATATTGAATGCTTTGTTACCAAGGTAACATTGATTGCAAACCCTGATTTGAAGACTATATAAAGGAAAACTATAGGAACTCGGAAACCTAATCCCCACACCTCATGTGTGATATAAGTTGCGACTAGAGTCGATTCTCCTTTAACCTTAGGTTTTTCCAAAACCAAGTAGGTTAAGGACTTGAACACTTCATTGGGATTGTGAAGCCAAACCCAACTATTTTCTCTGTAGTTAGTGTTCTGATTTTGTTGTTTTTTATCGTGTTGAGTACTATCTTCTCTAAGATTTGATCGAGATTTAATCTCCGATAGGCAAGATAAAACGTAGTTACAAACATCTTCGTCTCATCATTTGTGATTCCACAATATCTTGTTTCGCTACCATACGATTAAGATTATTGTGAGGTGATTGATATTACTAGGTTGTTCTTCGGGAATATAAGTCTGGTTTATCAATTGGTTCATGTTCACCTTGATTTATCAAAAGACGGAATAAAACTCATAGGTATATCTGTGGGAGACAGATTTATCTATTCAATAGACTTTTCTGTGTGAGACAGATTGGTTTATCAAGTGTTCGACATTGGGTCGTAGCAACTCGTAGTTGTGGGTGAGATCAGCTAAGGGAATCAAGTGTGCAGAATTCCGTGCTTCTAGAGGCGTAAGGAACTCGACTGTACTTTGATCAGTGTGAGATTGGTTACGGCTCAACTATTCCAGTCCGAAGTTAACTTGGAGTAGGCTAGTGTCTGTAGCGGCTTAATACAGTATGGTGTTCAAATCTGGACTAGGTCCCGGGGTTTTTCTGCATTTGCGGTTTCCTCGTTAACAAAATTTCTGGTGTCTATGTTATTTCTTTTCCGCATTATATTTGTTTATATAATTGAAATATGACAGGTTGTGCATAAGTTCAATCAATTGTGAATCCCACCTTTGGTTGTTGATTATATTGATTGACACTTGGATATTGGTTTTTTATACCGTCCAAGTTATTTCTTATATTCAATTGGGCTCGCAAATTCCTATTTGTTTGATTGCATATTAAATTAAGAAATTGAGATATAACTCTTGGATGTACTTTTCTTAAGATTGAGTCTGACTGTCTAGTTGATTCACTTGAAAGTATATTGGAGTTAGTCCATACAGATTGCTAAGCGAAATATTGGGTGTGGTTGTTAGACACCCGCTTTTTCAATTGGTACCAGAGCAGGCAAAGACGTTTAAGACCTCATAAGTCTGTGTTTGTAGCGATCTGACTCAATGGACAGAAGTGCTATCTCTATAAACGTACTGTCAGTCTTCGATGGCTCAAATTACTTATGGTGGAAATTTTTTGTGCGTGACTTCCTTCAAGCGCGTGATTTTCAATCATGGGTTTATGTTGTTAATGGCTATAATCCTCCAGTTGTTACAGAAGGCAATGTAACTGCTCCAAAGGATATCGGTGCAAAACAAAATTTTGACAGATTAAATGCAATCATCCATGCCATTACCTCAGATCTTCAGCACCATGTGTCTACGTGCACTCGGTCTAAAGATGCGTGGGATATCTTAGAAACCGTATTTGAAGGGAATACATGTGAATAAGAATCTAGGCTTCAAAACCTAAATTCTGATTGGGAAAACTTTTGTATGGTAGATGAAGATTCATTTGATGAGTTTAATCACAAAGTGTCTGAAATTGTTAATGCATCTTTTGCATTGGGTAAAACTATTCTTGAAAAGGACACTGTGATGAAAATTCTCATGATCATTTCCATTTAGATACGATTCCAAGAAACATGCCATTGTTGAGGAAAATAACCTTGATACGCTTTCCAGAAATACTCTTGTTAGAAAGTTAAAAATACTTGATCTTGATCAGAACACAGTTAGAACATCTCCGTTCAATGATGTGTCCAACACAAGCGAATCTTCTAACTTGTATTGGGATGATGAATGTTGTTCCAATCATGTTGATTTTGATAAACACTGATTACACAAAATATCAAGGATATTGTAAAAAGAAGCAAAAGATGTGAGAAAGGTCTCTCTCTGGTTAATGCTTCAGATGATTCAATACAAGAAAATCATCCCAGGTTGTCAATATCTTGCATACTTCCGATGTGTGCAGTGAATTTTCATCTCTCGCAGCAGAAACTTCTTCCTACTCAAATTATGATTCAGAGTTTGAGCCTGCAGTGAGATTTTTGAATTCTTGGATAAGTGTGAAGAAATTCACCAAGAAAATATCCAACTAAAGGCTTCTATGGAGAAACTTGAATCATCACTTCAGGTGAAGAATCTTGAGATAGATTGTCTTAATGATGAATTCACCAGGACCTTGTATCTGAAGGATAAAGAGATCAATACTCTTAAGTGTGACCTGCCAAGGTTGTCTGGAAGTTCTGACAAAATATCATCAATGTTATTCGGTCAGAAGTCTTTTGGAAACACAAATGGTTTAGGGTTCAAAGCAAAACTGTGAGCACAAACAACTCTTTTGTTCCAGCCGGTTTTGGAATAATTGATGATGAATGTTGTGATGAAAAAGAGGCAAGTAAGTAAGACAATAAATCTCCCTTGATTTGTTCGTTTTGCGGAAATGCAAATCATGTCCAAAATAAGTGTTGGAAATTCAAGAGGAACAACAAAAGAATTGCCAAACTTCAAAATGACATGCAAAGAATGAATCTGGCCTTGGGTAATCAACAGGGTACTCCTGAAGACAAGAAGAAATCTAAAAGACTCAGATTCAGATGAAGTAAGAAGTCAGTTTATACAACAAACCTTGATATGTTACTATGTGACAATATATGTGAGCAGTTGGCTCACTCAGTCACTATCTAATTCTAGTGATGTATGCATCCTCATCTTTAGCTTGAGAAAATGAGGATTGCATCAAGGTTCCTCAAGCTTTGTATAATTGTTAATTTCTTTTTTTTTTAATGTTAAGAAAATATCTTCATTAAAATAGATAATGGATCATGAACCGTAAAAGACTTTTTCAAAAGTTCTTCTAGGGTCTGGCTGTCCATTGGTCTATTTATATTCATTTGTGATCAAAATGCCCTTCACTTCTTTTATCTTTAAAGATAGAGATCATGGCTCCTGTAACTAGAGGTACCACAAAAAGGGATGCAGTTGAACCAGTTAATGTGTATTTCTGTGAAGGAATCAAATCCTCAAGGAAGAAGGAGGAGAGATCCACAAATGATGAAGTAGGTTCTTCCTCTAACTGCCTCTTGTCTGCTGGTCATTTTGATAACAAATTTAGAGGTATGGTGAAGGATTTCATCAACAAAACAAATAATTTAAAATCTCAAATCATTTTCTCTTTAGAAAAGATAGATCACTATGAACATATGTTGTCTCTAACAAGAAACACCTTGTCTGGACTAAAAAGAGAATTTAGTGAGGTAACTGATATTTTGAAGATTTAGAGGAATTGAACGATCCCATAATCAATGGGTTTTTCAATAATGAGAAGGAATTCTCAGTAAATGCCCTGAGAAAGCTCTACGATGACTAGGAAACTTCTTATGAGAGTTTATTCTTGTGTTTTAAGAAGGATAACCAGGGTTTGGAATAACAATTATTGTGAGTACACATAGTTATTCCCAAGGATTTTCATCTTGCAATGTTTTTTAGATTTATTTATTTAAATTCTAAAGTTTATTTGGAAGATGATCTTGCAGTATTAATCTTTATTGGTTTTATATATTGCAAAAAGTGTTATGGGATATGTGTGTTTACATCCGTGAACTATGATTGTCCCATATACGTCAAAAGTTAAGCCTATTATGTCATTATGCAAATATGGATGGAAGATAGGATGGACTTTTTGATAGACGCATTTATGTGTCTATTTTGTCCTTAATGTTTTGTATTGTTAGTGCTCGTTTTTGTCCTTATTATGGTCTTTTGTGTGTTTGTAGGTATTTTTTTGGAAATAAATATTGTTGGAAAATTCGGCTCGAAAAGTTGCTCGGTGCACCCCCGGAGGACTTTTTCTATACGGACCCTCACTTTGGATAAGGGGTAACCTGATTACTAAGGGGCACCCCATTTCTAGGCAGCTGCTAATCGCACCCCCAGACTGGATAAGGGGCATTCATCTTCCCCATTCAAATATCAGTTTTGGGGGGAACTCAAGTGGCAGAATTAGGGTTCGCATTTTAGTCGGGATTGAAGGAGACTCAATGGCGGATATTTGTTGGGCTGACTAGATTTGTCTTAACAGGCCTGGTAATGGGTTTGGATTCGATTAAAATTGGTCGCAATTGCCGTTGGAAGAAAACAGGGAGGATATATCTTCTCGGGTTTATTTCCGGGAAGTGTGTGCTGTAATTGGAGGTTTGCGTGTGGAAACTGGGGTTTCGGTGACTTTTGGAACGTGTTTGTAGCATGACAGTTAAGGAATAATGCGTGGGTTGATAAATCAGGGAAGAAAATCCGTGACCGGCAGTGAAGAATACTATCGAGTAATGAAAGAATATATGGAGTTATGACGCTTGATTTCGGTGCATGAAGGAGTATATAAGGGTGTGGTGGAGTAATAAAGAAGGGGTCGAGAGTCTGGGGGCTGAGGAGAGCCAGAGAAGAAGAAATTCTAGTTTTCCCAAACTCGGTTTCTGCTGCTGCTGCTGCTGATGAACATGAAGAACACGAAGAAGGGACCATCCAAGACCGTCGTTTTCCAACAGTAACAACGACTCACAGCCGTGGGTCGTACATCAGAGGCAGACTTATTTGCCAGCATTTGCGACACAGAGCCTTGGGTCTTAGAGAAACAGTAACAGTGACAATCCTCTGTATCATCTTTTTTTTGGTTTGTAACAAATACAATTGTTACAAAACCCGGTTTTGAATTATTTCTCAATTTTCATCATTTGTAAACCCCCTTTGAGCAATAATAATGATTTTTGAGCGTGTTTCCAACATGATGAGCGGCTAATTCTCCCACAACCAAGGCAATGAGGAAGATATTTATGCATGAATAATTGGTAACTATTTTATTTTCTCTAATATTTAATTATAATTCACTCAATCACTGCTTTTGCAGAGTTTTAAATTGTTTGCGTAATTTTCCTAATCAGTTGTGATTCAATTAGATAGGTTATGCTTTGTTTAGATAATCTATGCTTAAGGGATACAATTGATGTTTGAGAATTTGCTTGATTATTAGTGAGTTAAGATATAAAAGACTTAAAAGATAATTAGAGTTTTGGATTATTTACCATCATTAATTCATGTGTAATAGTGGAATCAGTGTCTTGCTTATTTTCTCATACCTCTCGCCCAGTTTGTTAATATTTTTGTATATAATTTTATTAAATCCTTAAATTTAATCTTCACAAGTCCGAGAGTTTGAACCTCATTACCACAACATCATCAAAAATATTATCATTTTGGCGCCGCTGCCGGGGATTTGTGCTTAGGTAGAACTTTTAGGTTTTTTTTTATTTCATTTGTTTTTTTACGTTTCTTTGGGTGTGTCTTTGTATTACAGGTTTGAAGTTGGATACTAAAGACTTGGAATCAAAGCTTAAAGTTAAAAGAGAAGGAAAAAGACAAAGCAAAAAAAAAAAAAACGAGCGAAAGAAAAAATTTAAAAAAGAGAGAGAGAATTTATTTTATTTTTTTTAGAGACCTTCCATTTTTTTGTAATTATTTTTTTTTTATTTCTTTTCTTTTGCACTTTATTTGGACTTTGGACTTGGACAATTTTTTTTTAAACCCTAAGGAAGGGTACATTAAATATAAAACTGTTTGCAGGGAAGGACGACGATTACAATATCGTCTCGACCCCTCGGGTTCGCACATGACATAGGAGTCGTTGCCCGAGTCGACTTCAGCGGTTCTGCGCCCGTCTGGTACGGGAGGTAAGCTTTCGAAACACCCGCGAATCCCCCTGTCAGCGGGTTTATTGTATGCCTTAAGGTGAATATATGCTGAGGATTTGAATACGGTTGTTTTAATTTCCTAGTAAAGGGCAAGGCCTGGCCAAATTAAGATAAGGACTCGGATTTCATCACCGTTTCCTTCTTGCCCGCCTTAGGAAAACGAAAACAAACGCGAACCTAAGCTTAAAATTTTGACTAGAACGAGACCTATAGGGTAACGAGCTTAATAGGAAAGTCGTTCGAAAAATATTGGTTACTCTTTTGAGCATACTTTGAAGTTCATGATGGTTTCTGCGATTTGAATGTGTGACTGCGCCGCCTTATAATACCGGTGAGACCTTGGGTATCAAAGCTCCTCGCAGCTTCCATCGTCTCAATTTAACTTACTTAAACTCGGATTGATTCCAGAGAGGTTTGCTCAGATTGTAACGAATTCCTTTTCGAAATATTAGAAGCTGGTCTAGAAACAATCTAAGTGGAGCCATCATGCTTGTTATTTGCTAGATTTTATAGGTTTGATTTGGTCGAGTCAGCCTTGTTTGTGATTGTGTAGAATTCCCTTGCAATTAAGAATGTCGAACTGGTATGATAGAAGCCAATACAATGATTATCGACCTGAATTTGAATATGGACATCATCCTTTTTATGACCATGTTGGGAATAGTGGTTGGGAACGCCATCCTTTGGAAGGATATGTGTCATACCCTGGTGAGCCCAATTACTATCCAAACATGCATCAGTCTTACGAGCAAGAATATTATAGTACTAGTTCTTCGTCTCTAGAGGATACAATCAAACTATTGAAAAGTAGTCATTTTTATGATCCCTCTGTTCCTATTCCTCCTTTAGAAGAGTCCCTCAGGAAGTTAGCTGAGTCGAAGCGTAAGTTAGCTGAGATGAATAGTATAATTATAGATGAAAGAACTACAATAATGAGTGAACCCTCTTTAGAAGACCACCTCAAGCGGATAGCTGAGACGAACGAAAGAATTGCTCGAAATTACTTGAATTGCCAATATAGTGTATCCAATAATACCCTTGAGAATGAAGATAGTTATTTACATAATCAAGATAACAAGGTTAGAATTGGTAGCACTACTTGTTTTGATGAGGTTCGATCTTTTTTATGTTATTATGATGAGGATAGTGTTGATGGAGAATCATACTTATGTAGGAATAGTGATCAGGAAATGGATACTCCAATTGAGCTTTACAATGATAATATTATTTCTATTTCAAATCCAAATAATTTTAATAATTATTCACCTATTCAAAAGGACGAGGATTTGACTAGAGATACCCTCGTTTTAGACGATGTAGTATTTCCTGTTTACAAAGCCGATAATGATTTAGAGGAACGAGTTTATTCTGAGAATAATGTTTTAGAGTCTAGCGATTTAGAAAAAATATTCTTAGACGAAGAAGATGAACTCGTAGAAATGAGTGAGGATGAACCCAACTTAGAAGAATCTATTGACCATTTCCAGGAATTTGATGACCTAGAAATTAGGGAAGTTGTGACTAGTCTTTCTAGAGACACAGAAAACTCTAAGTTTGGGGGTGATTATCATTCTCCGTGTGCTTTAACTCTTAGAAAGTACCCTCCTGTAGGACTTGACATTTATGCCTCAACCATCTTACAAGATTGTCTTCATACATGTTTTCCTGAACCTAATGATATCCAGAAAGAAGCTCAGTCGTTAGAAACCCATCCTCTGGTTTATGTGGTTAACCCAGGCTATGATACCAAGATTGACTTTGTTTTCCCACCAAAAACTTTCAACCAATTGTGGGAACATATGATTTTCAGATGTGTCGGTTATTAAGTTTTGAGACTAAACCTAATTACTTTAGGATATTAGGGTCGACACATTTTCTTAAGGAAGACCACATCTTTCATTGTGGTCAGATGTGTGGGTCAAATCTGACTGACTTAGAGGATCCCCAGTTATTCAGGATTTTGTTATGCGCTTCTAAGTTCTTACTTGAGTACTTCCAGACTCTTCAACCTGATCTTCAGAATGCCTTTGAGGAAATCCAACCAATGAAAACCTGTTATCTAGACCCAGTTATAGAACCTGAACTTGAGCCACAACTAGATGTAGTTGTCTTAAACAAGGGTATGTTCGGTATCTTTTTGGTCTGTTGCAGTTTCCTCTTATTGTGGGTAATACTTTTTGATCCAGATGACCCACAGTTAGTCCGGCTACTTCTTTATGATTCTATGAGGTGACTAATTCTTCCAATGTCTGGCTGAAGACTTTAAACTTAGCACTTCTTGGGAGGTAACCCAATATTCTTGCGACATGGTAATATGTTTCCTTATCTCTTTTGCTTCAAGTGGTAACAGTTTCTCCTTGTTCATGCTTTTAATTTTATCTTTAGAACATTGAGGACAATGTTAGATTTAAGTTTGGGGGTATTTTAGTCGCATTTTTGAAACTTCTAGCGTCACATGGTATCCGGTTAGCTAAGTTTACATACTGTTTCTAACCGAAAAGATAGAAATTGGAATGCTAGAGATAACAATCTATTGAGACATTAGATAAAAAGACATTGAGATCCTTGAAATTCAGGAGAGAACTTGTTCCTTTTAGAGGGTAACCGTGATGGACCTAACCATCCATGATGGAAAGGCAAGTAGGTCAGGAAATGCCAGAAAGACAAAGCAACCTCACAATGTAGTCTTAGTTACTGGATTGCGACTCTCTCTCAGTAGAAACTTATCATCATCAACAAGCGGAGCGACATCAAAATCTATGAATAAAGTTGAAGACGTTTTAGGTTTAGAAGCAACAATAGAAAAGAATAATTCAAAAATCAAAGTTGAAGTTATAAGAGCAAATGATATAAGTTGTTAGAATCCATGATACCAAGACATCACAAGTTGCAAAGATCCAAGTTTTGAAAGTCCTTCTCTCATGGCCATGGAAATTGTTGTCTTGTAATTTTTGTTTCCAAAAAAAAAATGAAAAAAAAACAAGTGAAAAAAAATGAAAAATGAAAAATGAAAAAAAATAAAAAAAATCATCGTTTCGTTTTGTTCAATAAGGCCAAAGGGAAGTAAAAATTTATAAGTCAAGGAAGAAATCGAAGAGAAGAGTTAATTGTCAAGGTTCTATGAGGTTCGATAGTTTATCATCAACAGTTGAAGACCGAAGAAGACGTTGTTTCTACTGAGCACTATGAGAGAGTCGAAGAAAGATACATTTGGTTGCTTTTTTAGTCCGCTTTCAATCTGGCACAAGATCTTTCTAGCACTGGTTTAACTCATCACACGTAATTATTCCAGCTGTGTAGCAGATGTCCCTATCATCTTTATCTCTCTCCTAATCTTATCCAGCTGTAAAGCAGCGGACACATCTTACAATGTTTATCTAGATGTGTAGCGGATATCTCTTTATCTAGCAGTGTTGCGGATGTGTCTCCCCTTTTCTTTAGTCATCTTTAGAGCTGGCACCTTTAATTTCTCTAGCATTCTAGTTACTTGGAGATAGGTTGAGAATATGTATGTCCTCATAGCTGGTGTGCCCGGGAAAGCGTATAAAATTGAAGCGAAATGAAACGGGCCTACAGTAATACAGCAAGTGCACGGTCGTCTGTTGTAGCTCGTGCAAGTACGGGTCGATCCACAGAGACTGGGTGTGTTTGGAGTTCTCTAGCTATTTTGGGCTCTAATTTGTTGTTGGTTAACTATGAAGCCTTTTGGGCTTTGGGCTTAGGGTACCTTTGGATTATAGGCTTGTTTGATAATGAAGTGAACTGAGCTTGGGCTCAGTTGGTCTTGAAGTGCACTAGGCTTGGCCCTTGAAGTGCACTGGGCTTTTAATTGAGTTTGGGTTTTGACCTTATTCCCTAAGAATGAACTGGGCTTTTAGCCTTTCACCTGGGCTTTGGTTAAGTCCACAGTAGACTGGGCTTAGGGTATGGTTTGAACCTGGGCTGTATTGAACTGGGTTTGGAGCAGTAGCAGCAAACAAGGCTGGGCCTGGCAGGAGCACAGCAAGGCTGGAGAAGTGAAGGCAACAGGAGCTGGGAGCAGCAACAGGAGAAGAAGTA
>NC_039358.1:87404915-87463051 GCF_003573695.1 Papaver somniferum
CCCTCCATACACACACCTCACTCTCTATTTATAGCAGAAACTACCCAATTTTTATGAACCCTAATTTTAAAATTAGGGTTTTGAAAATCCTAAAATTACTCACCTAATCTTCAAATTGACGTCGACCCATCCTTCTTTGCCTTCTCTCAGTCCTTCTCCTGCTCCAATTCAGTCTTATAGCCTCACCTATTTTACTAATTTCCCACCTAGGGTTTCAAGGGAAAATTAGAGGGGAAATGGGTAAAATAGGTGGCTAGAGATGTATGTAGGGTATGGGGGGTGATGTGGGTAGATACGGTTTGGTGGAGAGAGTTGTTGGCGGCGTTTGGTGGAGATGACAGGGGAGAAGGTGGTGGTGATGGCGGACATGGTGATGGTACGGTTGAAGAAGAAGGAACAAGATGGAAGAGTTAGGTTTTCTTTCTTTTCTGTTTGGGTATAAGGTTCTGTCGATTCGGTGTGAGGTGGATCATCAAGTTTTGATGTCCGCGTATGAAGAGTGTTGGATGATGTGATATGAGTTGCATCGGACGGCTAAGAGAGAAGAATCTGGTATCGACCGTTGGATTGTGAGATGCAACGAAGCTAACGGCTCTAGATGGGGTTAGGTACTGTAGCGTTAAGCGGAAGTATCGAGATTTGATGAACAGGCATAGGAGCGACCGTAGGATTCAACTGCAATCCAATCTGAAGGTTTGGAATTTAGGCATTATGGTGTTTGACAAGAACCTCGGATCTTGATGCACTCTACTGAAGCGACCATTGGATTTCGATGTAATCCCATCTAACGGCTGAGAATGGAGGCGGGTATGGATATAGAAAATGGGTTTGGGTAAGGGTTTTGGGCCTTGGGTATGCCAAGACCATATCTTCTTTAAGAACAATTCTTCCTTCTTGAGCCCATTCCTAGCTTTTTGGTCTTGTGCGCACCATTCTTCGCGGCTTCCTTGCGTAATTCCTCCCGGCTTTTCACTACTTTTCTGCTCTATTCCGCTCCGCAATTCATCCAAACTTTATTTATTACCTAAAAATATAGAATTAAGTAAGAAAAATATTTATTCTTGAAAACAATGAAAATACAGAATATGGGATAAAATGTAGAATTAATGCACAAAAGATGAGTTAATTGCCAACAAAAAGGGATAAAAATATACAATTTTTAGCACTCATCAATAGCTCATTGGATACTTGTGACCAAGTAGAAGTCATGGTTTTGTGGGTACACCTCTGGTAAACCCTCCCGAGATTATCTCGGTTTTATTTTTATTAGTTTTGCTCGAGGACTAGCAAATAATAAGTTTGGGGGTATTTGATAGACGCATTTATGTATCTATTTTGTCCTTAATGTTTCGTATTGTTAGTGCTCGTTTTGTCCTTATTATGGTCTTTTGCATGTTTGTAGGTATTTTTTTGGAAATAAATATTGTTGGAAAATTCGGCTCGAAAAGTTGCTCGGTGCACCCCGGAGGACATTTGCTATACGGACCCTCACTTTGGATAAGGGGTAACCTGATTACTAAGGGGCACCCCATTTCTAGGCAGCTGTTAATCGCACCCCCGGACTGGATAAGGGGCATTCATCTTCCTCATTCAAATATCAGTTTTGGCGGGAACTCAAGTGGCAGAATTAGGGTTCGAATTTTGGTCGGGATTGAAGGAGACTCAATGGCGGATATTTGTTGGGATGACTAGATTTGTCTTAACAGGCCTGGTAATGGGTTTGGATTCGATTAAAATTGGTCGGAATTGCCGTTGGAAGAAAACAGGGAGGATATATCTTCTTGGGTTTATTTTCGGGAAGTGTGTGCTGTAATTGGAGGTCTGCGTGTGGAAACTGGGGTTTCGGTGACTTTTGGAACGTGCTCGTAGCGTGACAGCTAAGGAATAATGTGTGGGTTGATAAATCAGGGAAGAAAATCCGTGACCGGCAGTGAAGCATACTATCGAGTAATGAAAGAATATATGGAGTTATGACGCTTGATTTCGGTGCATGAAGGAGTATATAAGGGTGTGGTGGAGTAATAGAGAAGGGGTCGAGAGTCTGGGGGATGAGGAGAGCCAGAGAAGAAGAAATTCGAGTTTTCCCAAACTCGGTTTCTGCTGCTGCTGTTGTTGATGAACATGAAGAACACGAAGAACGGACCATCCAAGACCGTCGTTTTCCAACAGTAACAACGACTCACAGCCGTGGGTCGTACATCAGAGGCAGACTTATTTTCCAGCGTTTGCGACACTGAGTCGTGGGTCTTAGATCAACAGTAACAGTGACAATCCTATGTATCATCTTTTTTTTGGTTTGTAACAAATATAATTGTTACAAAACCCGTTTCGAATTATTTCTCCATTTTCATCATTTGTAAACACCCTTTGAGCAATAATAATGATTTTTGAGCGTGTTTCCAACATGATGAGCGGCTAATTCTCCCACAACCAAGGCAATGAGGAAGCTATTTACGCATGAATAATTGGTAACTATTTTATTTTCTCTAATATCTAATTATAATTCACTCAATCATTGCTTTTGCAGAGTTTTAAATTGTTTGCGTAATTTTCCTAATCAGTTGTGATTCAATTAGATAGGTTATGCTTTGTTTAGATAATCTATGCTTAAGGGATACAATTGATGTTTGAGAATTTGGTTGATTATTAGTGAATTAAGATATAAAGGACTTAAAAAGATAATTAGAGTTTTGGATTATTTACCATCATTAATTCATGTGTAATAGTGGAATCAGTGTCTTGGTTATTTTCTCATACCTCTCGCCCACTTTGTTAATATTTTTGTATATAATTTTATTAGATCTTTAAATTTAATCTTCACAAGTCCGAGAGTTTGAACCTCATTACTACAACATCATCAAAAATATTATCACTTTTGATTACAAAGATTAAGTCTATTATATGTCTTTATGCAAATATTGATGAAAAATAGAATGAATCTTTGTATATTCCGCAGTATTGATTTTTCCCTGATCCACTTCTATGTGAAAGTGTTGTGCGGCTCCTTAAGTTCTCTTATGTTGAGCATTTACGATTAAATTAATCATAGATTTTCTTGTGGTTAATTTAATTGAGATACAAATTCATGTTTCATGTAATTTGTTAATGTCCAAAGAAATCCTTATTTTCTTGTAAAAGTAAGGTCGCTCTTGTTGTTCTTTTGGGAATGACATTTTATGGGGGAGAATTCTTAATTGAACTTGTGCTTAATTGCCAAATCTTTGTGGGGAGTGCGGCTGTGGAATATTGTAGGAGTTTTCTTGTATCTTTATAAACTCCTTGATGAATACACTAAGCTTCGACTATGTGAAATCATCAAAAAAAAGTTGATATGTTCTCTTTTAGTCATGAAGTATCTCTATGAGATTTTCATTATGATCCCACTAGTTTTCGTACCTTTGCCAATTTATATTGACAAAAAGGGGGAGAATTAATGTGTAGTTCACACTACAAAAGCATATAGTTTGCGGATCAGTATGTAAGGGGGAGTGGTTTTCATGTGAGATGAAGTATTGACTAAGGGGGAGTGATACATATCACCATAGTATTGTTTTCAAAGTTGTGATACAATTGGACTTTGATGTTGTGTAATAATACTATGACATTGTATAACAGTGATTGAGAGCTATTATTTTATGATTGTTATAGTTATGGATCTTCAACTACTATGATGCTGAGTTGAACACGTTCAGAATCACTGGAGTACTTGGAAGTGACGAAGATTTCGAGTAATGTTGAAGAACCAAGAAAAATTTTGGATGAGAAGCTACAAATTTTATTTATTTTGTAATCCATATGTATTGATAGTTTTGTCACTAAAATTGACAAAGGGGGAGATCGTTAGAGTACTGCTCGGTCGAACTCGCAAGCGTTGCTATCTCAAGCTTATTTGTCAAGTTTAGTTTCCAAATCTATAAGTCTTGATTTCTAGTCTCCTTATATCAAAGTCTCGGATTAGGATAGTAAGTTTAGTTGAGCATTAGACTTCACGACGTTCATCGATTGGAGACGAAGGACCACTAAGGGGAGCTTGTGGAACTTCATCAACAAAAGGTATGTGGAGACTTGAACTCATCTATCACTCCAAAGTCTATCTACTCTATTTCCTATTCGATACAAAAGTCGTATACCTATATATACTTCGATTATACACATTTGATATTTCGAGCTGAGTTTAACTCGCTTACATATTTCTCGAAATATGTGATTGGTAAGCTTTCTCTTTAACCAAGTTCATCTTATATTCTTAACGAAAGTCAAAAGATGTTCATGTGAAAATTTCCTTGTAACATCTTACATGATTTGTGTGCGACAGTCATTTGATGTAGACTCGGAATGTTTCGTATTGATCATTCGATCACTTGGAAATTGCTTTGAAGCTAATAGTTTGTGTGAGACAGCTATTGTCGTCTTCTAAGAATGTTTCAATGATTGAAATGAGAGTTTATAAAAATTAACCATGATTGGATATAGCACAGTATGCATACTTGTATGCTAACTGTTGCAAGTTATTCCAAGTCCGGGAACCATAGTATGCATACCTATATGCGTACTGGTTGGTTAATGAAAGTCCGAGAACTAAGTATGCATACTGGTATGCATACTGGCGTGAGTTTCAAGTTACGCAAATTCAACTGAGTTTGGAAGGTATGCATACCCGTTCGCATACTGGCGAACCCAAACTTGGTCCGGCCACTTAGGTATGCGTACCCGTTTGCATAATTGAGTAGGTTATGTTCTAAAATCGATTTGTTCATGAACTAGTCCATTTATATATTAAGGAATGCAATCTTTTGCAACCGGCGGCTATAATGTTCATGAATTGATTCGAGTGAATCAAAATCGATTTTGCTTCAATTGTGTCTTGTATACTTCTACGAGAAGATAAACAATTGAACAACTCTAGAACTAGTTTCATTTGAACTAGTTATGGTTAAGATGAATATGGTTGATATGAAAGTGTTCATATGGCTAACTTCGGTTAACTATTATTGAGCCAACAAGGTGTACTCGTTTAGGTTCGGTCACTCATATCTAAATGAAGTCACTTTTCATTTGCGTGTAACAAGATTAGTTCGATCTAACGGTTGAAAGATATTATCTTGAGTCTAATCAGGTTTTCATCTAACGGTGAATGTTGAATGCTTTGTTACCAAGGTAGCATTGATTGCAGACCGTGATTTGAAGACTATATAAGGGAGAACTCTAGCAACTGGGAAACCTAATCCCCACACCTCATGCGTGATACTAGTTGCGACTAGAGTCGATTTTCCTTTAACCTTAGGTTTTTCCAAAACCCAGTAGGTTAACTAATTGAAGACTTCATTGGGATTATGAAGCCAGACCCAACTATTTTCTTTGTAGTTGCATGTTCTGATCTTGCTGTTTTCTATCGTGTTGAGTATTATCTTCTCTAAAATTTACACGAGATTTAATCTCCGATAGGCAAGATAAAAAGTAGTCACAAACATCTTCATCTCATCGTTTGTGATTCCACAATATCTTGTTTCGCTACCGTACGATTAAGATTATTGTTAGGTGATTGATATTACTAGGTTGTTCTTCGGGAATATAAGTCCGGTTTATCAATTGCTTCCTGTTCACCTTGATTTATCAAAAGACGAAATAAAACTCATAGGTATATCTGTGGGAGACAGATTTATCTATTCAATATACTTTTCTGTGTGACATAGATTGGTTTATCAAGTCTTTGACTTTGGGTCGTATCAACTCTTAGTTGTGGGTGAGATCAGCTAAGGGAATCAAGTACGCAGAATCCGGCATGCTTCTAGAGGCGTAAGGAACGCGACTGTACCTTGATCAGTGTGAGATTGGTTAGGGCTCAAATATTCCAGTCTGAAGTTAACTTGGAGTAGGATAGTGTCTCTAGCGGCTTAATACAATGTGGTGTTCAAATATGGACTAGGTCCCGGGTTTTTTCTGCATTTGCGGTTTCCTCATTAACAAAATTTCTGGTGTCAGGGTTATTTCTTTTCACATTATATTTGTTTGTATAATTGAAATATCACAGGTTGTGCGTAAGTTCAATCAATTGTGAATCCCACCTTTGGTTGTTGATTATATTAATTGACACTTGGATATTGGTTTTTGATACCGTCCAAGTTATTTCTTATGTTCAATCATGCTCGCAAATTCCTATTTGTTTGATTGCAGACTGAATTAAGAAATTGAGATATAACTCTTTGATGTACTTTTCTTAAGATTGAGTCTGACTTTCTAGTTGATTCTCTTGAAAGTATATTGGAGTTAGTCCATACAGATTGCTAAGCGAAATATTGGGTGTGGTTGTTAGACCCCCGCTTTTTCAGATAGTTGCCGATCAATATGACTATATGATCAAATATATCAAAGTTAAATCTAATCTAAGTCGGATCCCAGACGATCAAGATGTATGCACAAATCACGATATACGAAAACCAATAAGAAAAAATCTTCTTCTCTTCAAATCTTCAATTTCCTTCTTTTGTACTTGTACACCACAAACTTGAATCCACTTAGGATCGATCATGTACAAAACGGAGTCCTTTAACAATTGATGATCACAAGGTGTCTTTAGATCTAAAAAATGTTCAAAAGATCTCGTCAATACTTTGATCTAGTTTGAGTGACCCTTAATTATGTCAGAAGAGAAGGCTCTCAAATCAAATTAGGTGCAATTAAAGTTTCAACAACCATTAGTCAATCAAATCAATAATGGAAAACTAAAATAACTATGCAACTATCTATTTTCCCATTGGTACTCCTAGAGCTTCTTGATCCCACACAAGTCTTTAAACGAGCGGTCGTTAGAGATTTGGCCTAATTAGGGTACTTTCCTCTCCGGATAGACGGCTCCACCAGAAACAACACGAATGAAGTTTTCCTGGCTCTTAGGATAGTTAACAAGAAATGCTAACTAAACTACTTATAGACCAAGGTTGTTTTAACAATAAAGAAATTCCAAAACCGAAAATATTCTTAAGATATGCAATAAGTACCTAATTTCGGTTTTCATATTTATCCAACCTGTAATTCCAAAATCTCTCATTAGAAAATGAAAATATTTAATATTAGTTTAGCACTTAACTAATATAACTTTCCAAGAGATATGTTTTCTTAATTTGTTGGAATATCAAAAACATATATTTGAAAATCTTAATTAAAAGATTCTCAATATTTCGGATTGGGATCACCTTGAGTATCAAGGGCTATCTTTGAAAAATAAAAGATAAGAATTATATTCATGTTCAAATTATATCGACATCAGGAACTTTCCTATTTAGCAAACCCTAATTCCAAACTCACACTGAACCATAAGTAATATGTGAATGCAAGAAATTGGTTTTTCTCTTGGGACCGGTTCTACCATGACTATATTGATTGACACTTGGATATTGGTTTTTGATACCATCCAAGTTATTTCTTATATTCAGTCGTGCTCGCAAATTCCTATTTGTTTGATTGCATATTGAATTATGAAATTGAGATATAACTCTTTGATGTACTTTTCTTAAGATTGAGTCTGACTGTCTAGTTGATTCTCTTGAAAGTATATTGGAGTTAGTCCATACAGATTGCTGAGCGAAATATTGGGTGTGGTTGTTAAACCCCCGCTTTTTCAGATAGTTGCCAATCAATACGACTATATGATCAAATATATCAAAGATAAATCTAATCTAAGTCGGATCCCAGCCGATCAAGATGTATGCACAAATCACGATATACTAAAACCAATAAGAAAAAATCTTCTTCTCTTCAAATCTTCAATTTCATTCTTTTGTACTTGTACACCACAAACTTGAATCCACTTATGATCGATCATGCACAAAACGGAGTCCTTTAACAATGGATGATCACAAGGTGTCTTTAGATCTAAAAAATGTTCAAAAGATCTCGTCAATACTTTGATCTAGTTTGAGTGACCCTTAATTATGTCAGAAGAGAAGGCTCTCAAATCAAATTAGGTGCAATTAAAGTTTTAACAACTATTAGTCTATCAAATCAATAATGGAAAACTAAAATAACTATGCAACTATCTAGTTTCCCATTGGTACTCGTAGAGCTTCTTGATCCCACATAAGTCTTTAAGCGAGTGGTCGTAAGAGATTTCGCCTAATTAGGGTACTTTCCTCTCCGGATAGACGGCTCCACCAGAAACAACACGAATGAAGTTTGCCTGGTTCTTAGGATAGTTAACAAGAAATGCAAACTAAACTATTTATATACCAAGGTTGTTTTAACAATAAGGAAACTCCAAAACCGATAATGTTCTCAAGATATGCAATAAGTACCTAATTTCGGTTTTCATATTTATCCAACCTGTAATTCCAAAATCTCTCATTAGAAAATGAAAATATTTAATATTAGTTTAGCACTTAACTAATATAACTTTCCAAGAGATATGTTTTCTTAATTTGCTGGAATATCAAAAACATATAATTGAAAATCTTAATTAAAAGATTCTCAATATTTAAGATTGGGATCACATTGAGGATCAAGGGATATCTTTGAAAAATAAAAGATAAGAATTATATTCATGTTCAAATTATATCGACATCGGTAACTTTTCTATTTAGCAAACCCTAATTCCAAACTCACACAGAACCATAAGTAATATGTGAATGCAAGAAATTGGTTTTTCTCTTGGGACCGGTTCTACCATGACTCCTAACATAGGTTAAGATCGGTTCTACCAAGTCTCCAAATATAGATATGGATCGGTTCTACCATGACTACCAAAAATAGCTAAGATCGGTTCTACCATCACTCCCAATATAGGTAAGGATCGGTTCTACCAAGACTCCCAACAAAATCTAGGATTAGTTCTACCATGTATCCCAATATTGGTACGGATCGGTTCTACCAGGACTCTCAACATAAGTCAAGATCGGTTCTACCAAAGTCCTTACCTAGGTTCAAATTGGTCATCCAATATATCTTCAATGAAAGCCGGACCAAAACGCCTATTGATTACTTTTCAATTATGAAACAAGTTCCGTGTATGTACTTCCTTTAAACATATATATGTAATCAAACATAGTTTCCTAGGATGAAATCACACCTATATCCAATACACAATTAAGTAACGAGTTACATAGATTATGTCGATGTCGCATTTACGAAGTTCAAAAGATAAACGGTATACTTCGTAATCAAATATTCTTCCTTGACACTTTGATCATAATAAAATGACCAAGTCTAATACTAGATTTTTAAATATAACCTCGTATGTTACGTTTTCAATCTTAAACGACTTGAAAGCAATGATAGGAATGGAAACAATTCAAGTCAGTATCACTAACCTCAAGTGGAAGGATAATGTCTTCATTGTAGTCGATACGTTTTCACGATCTTCAGGTCTTCAAGGTAATACTTGTATGTCTCAACATTCCTAGAATTTCTATTCTAACCTAAACGAAGTTGATGGTAGTACATTTAATCAAGCGACTCTAATTGAATTTTGATACTAAAATATGACAACCAAACTTAACATACCAACGCTTGGTGGGTTCAACCGAGCAATGCTCTAACAAATCTTATAAAAGCTTATTCCCCTAAATATTTTTTTTTGGTTACAGACTCTCTTTGAATACATGTACAAAGTTGGCCTTTTTTTTGTTTAAAGATCTAGTTTTTGTTGTAGTTGATTTAAGTGAATGGAATAGCTTGAGTTAACATCGTTTTTGTTTATTTTACTGTTGAATTCATTGGTGGGGTTTTTTTGTATTTGATTAAAATTATGTTGTATCCCCTCTTAACTAAACCTCTCTGTGATCTGCCCTTAGTAAGATTAGTTGTGTGCCTTAGTAATCCAGACAGGCTGTCATTGAGTGTATTGTGGACCGTTGATAGCTTACCACGTGTCAGTCATCGATTGATTCTAGTTAGGGTTCAACTATTGGATACTTAATGTGTTAGAAGGGTTATCCCCTTCATTATATGAATTCTATTTTTCATTGAAATGAAATTGGTTGCGCCTCTAACACAGATTTTTGGCTTGAATCTCTGATTCAAGAGGTGAATCTTCACCATTCTATCCATTTCTGTTGTTTCATTGTTGTAGGGATACAACAACTGGGATCAGAGCCATTCAATCCACCCAATTTTTTTTTCCGATGACTCTCAAAGATGTTGCCGATAAAACTGAGGCCAACGCCGCTGCAATCACTCAACTCCGTTCAGAGTTCAAAACCCTTTCTACAGATATTACTTCCCAAATAGATACCGTAAAGAATAGTTTAAATGAGGCTTTACAAGAAAACAATCACAATCTCATCAGCTTATTCAGTAGACCTATGCATACTCAACAGGAGGATACCGGTGGATCTAACATGGAGACTGAAGGTTCACCCTCTAACCATCAACATAGATCTTACTCAGGTAATAATTATCGTCTACCAAAGTTAGATTTCCCTCGTTTTGATGGTAGTAACCCTCGGGGTTGGATATAGAAGAGTGAGAGGTATTTTCAATTAAACGATATTGAGGAACATAAGAAAGTTGATATTGCTGCAATTTATTTAGAGGGTAAGGCAGAGAATTGGTTTTTGAATTTTCAAGTGAATTGACCATGTATTACTTGGTCAGATTTAACCAGACATTTATGTGCTCGTTTTGAAAATCCTATAGAAGAAAACTTTGTCGGCATCTTCAATAAGTTAATACAGACAACCAAAGTTGATGATTATTATGAGGAATTTGAATCTCTGAAGGCCTTAATGCTGGATATGAATCCTACCCTCACTGAAAATTATTTTGTTATGAGTTTTCTTAGTGGCCTAAAAGATGAAATAGGCAAATCTATGTCTATGTTTCATCCACAAACCTTAGCTGCTGTTTTCTCATTAGCAAGATTACAATAGCAAAAACTAAATTCCTCCAGCCAATTCCCTAAATATTATACCAAGGCATTTAATACCCCCTTCAGTTCCTCCAAAAAATTCCAATATTCAAATTTCTCTCCTAGACCAATCCTCACCTCACCTAAATTTGCCCCTGTAACACCAAAATCTTCCTTACCCACCAATCACAAACCCACAACCCTTACAATTAAACGACTCTCCCAAGAAGAAATGAACAAGAGGAGAGCTCAAGGCTTATGTTTCAATTGTGATGAGGTGTATAAACAAGGACATTTTTGTAAAGGCAAGCAAAATATATTTATGCTTCAGGTAGAAAATACTGACTCTCAAGATACTGAAGAGGAGGAAGATATCTTTGAAGAAGCTGTAGATTCTCCAGCCCAATCTGACATGGAAATTTCTGTCAATGCTTTAACTGGTCATGCCACAGGTGACACTATCAGAATACCTGGAGTCCTTAACAACAAGAAGGTCTCCATACTTATTGATTCGGGCAGCACAACCAGTTTCATTGATAGTACATTGGATGCTTCCCTCTATTGCCACAATGAATCAACTACCCCAATGAAGGTCATTGTTGCAAATGGAGAGCAAACACTCAGTCATGGTATTTGTCCTCAACTACGATGGAGCATGCAGGGCCATACATTTGTTGAGAACCTCAGAATTCTACTATTGGGAGGCTGTGACATTGTCTTGGGTGCTGATTGGCTGAAAACATTAGGTGATGTTCTCTTTAATTTTTCCAAACTGATCATTTCTTTTCATCATAAAAGTAAGCAAATCACCTTACAGGGTATAGTGCAACACACATCCTTACTCCAGATGAGTGGTGAGGCTGTTAAAAAAAATTTCTCTAGCACTTCTCATGGCTTAGTGGGACATTTATTTTCCATTTCTACTTCAACTTCACCACCCACCACTCCTGATATTCTTTTACCCTTGTTACATGAGTTTGATGACATTTTTAAAGAGCCAACTCAATTACCTCCAGAAAGAAACTTAGACCATAAAATCCCCTTGCAGCCTAATTCAACACCTATAAACCTCAGAGCTTATAAATGCCCATACATTCAAAAAGGTGTGGTAGAACAATTGGTTCAAGAAATGCTTCAGTCTGGCATCATATAACCAATCAATACCCCTTTGCATCACCTATACTTTTAGTTAAAAAGAAAGACAACACATGGAGATTTTGTGTTGACTACAGAAAACTAAACAACATCACAGTCAAGGACAAGTTTCCCATTCCAATTATTGGATGAATTGAATGGAGTTATTGTCTTCACCAGAATTGACTTGAGAGCTGGATATCATCAAATCAGGGTGCATCTCTCAGATATTTTCAAAACTGCCTTCAGAACTAATTAAGGCCATTATGAATTTAAGGTGATGCCATTTGGCCTTACTAATGCCCCAGCCACTTTTCAAGCTTTAATGAACGAGATCTTTCAACCTGCATTGAGGAAGTTTATACTGGTCTTTTTTGATGATATCCTAATCTACAGCAAGAGAATGTCTGAGCATGTGGAGCACCTCAAGTTTACATTCTCCCTCCTCAGAAAACATCAACTCTATGCTAAGCTCTCTAAATGCTGTTTTAGCCAACCTTCTTTGGAATACTTAGGCCATATTATTACATATGCAGGTGTTTGTGCTGACCCAAGCAAAATTGCTTGTATGCAATCCTGGCCAAAACCCTCCACTCTCAAAGAATTAAGGGGATTCCTTGGCCTTACATGCTATTATAGGAAGTTTGTCAAGAATTATGGTGCAATCAGTCAACCACTTACTGCTCTCCTCAAGAAAAACTCCTTCATATGGACTTCAGCTTCCACATCAGCTTTTGAGCACCTCAAGCTGGCCATGTCAACCACTCCAGTATTTGCATTACCTGATTTCACCAAACCTTTTGTGGTTGAAAGTGATGCTAGTGACTCATGTATTGGAGTTGTATTACTTCAAGAAGGCAAGCCAATTGCTTATTTTAGAAAACCACTAGGCCCAAGAGCTAGAGCATTATCAACTTATGAAAAAGAATTCCTAGCAATTGTCCTAGCAGTTCAAATATGGAGACATTACCTACAGGGAGCTCAGTTCATAATCCAAACTGATCACCACAGTATCAAATATTTCTTGGAGCAAAGGATCACTACACCATTACAACAAAGATACTTAATCAAGTTGTTGGGATTTGATTATGTCATCAGATACAAGAAAGGAGCTGGAAATATAGTGGCAGATGCACTTTCTAGAAGATGTTCTGATTCATCTCATTGTCATTTATTGGCTACCTCTACACCTGCTTGGACTCAGGAAGTACTTTCCAGTTATGTTGATAATGACAAAGCTCATGGCATCATTTCTAAACTCTTCCTCAATCCTTCTAGTTTTGACAACTTCACCTACAAGGATGGCATATTGAGGTACAAAAAAAAACTCTATATTGGTACTGTTGGCAATATTAGGCAAGCACTATTACATTCTCTCCATGATTCTGCCGTGGGAGGTCATTCAGGAATTCAGGCTACATATGCAAGAGTAAAAGCACACTTTTATTGGCAAGGACTCAAAAAGGATGTTTTACTATTTGTGTCTCACTGTGATACATGCCAAAGGAACAAGAGTGACACCACAAATTCAGTTGGCCTTCTCCAACCTCTCCCTGTACCATATTATGCTTGGCAGCAGATAACAATGGAATTTATTGATGGTCTACCAACAAGTAACAAGAATGTCATCCTAGTTGTGGTAGACAGACTCACCAAGTATGCTCATTTTCTTGCCCTCCAGCACCCATACACTGCTTCTTCTGTGGCACAAGTTTTTCTCAATCAAATTTTCAAGCTCCATGGATTACCTTCCTTAATTGTGTCAGGTAGAGACAAAGTTTTTACCAACAATTTTTGGACTGATTTATTCAAGGCCTTGGGCACAGGCTTGAAGTTGAGCTATGCTTATCACCCTCAAACTGATGGACAGACTGAGAGGGTGAATGCTTGCTTGGAAAACTATTTAAGATGTGTAACAGGTCATAAACCAAGCAGCTGGAGCAATTGGTTGTCCCTTGCAGAGTGGTGGTACAACACCAGCTTTCACATGGGTCTTAAAATGTCTCCATTTCAAGCCCTGTATGGTTATTTGCCTCCCCATCTAGCATTCCCATCTACTGCTACTACTTCTGTGGAAGCTTACTTAAAATCAAGGGACTCTATGCTTGACATCATCAAAGAATCATTGCAGCAAGCACATGCCAGAATGAAGCACTATGCTGATTCTTCAAGAGTAGAAGGAACTTTTGCAGAGGGTGATTTGGTCTACCTAAAACTTCAGCCATACAGGCAAGCTTCAGTGTCTCTCAGAAGAAACTTCAAACTATCTGCCAAATACTATGGACCATTCAAAATATTACACAAGGTGGGTGATGTGGCCTACAATTTTTAGCTACCTTCACATTCAAGGATCCATCCAGTCTTTCATGTCTCCCAGTTGAAACAACACATTGGTATGAAATACACTCCCTCTCCTACTCTGCCTGATGTTGGCCTCAATAGTGAAGTTATCATGCTGCCATAGAAGGTGTTGGAGACTAGAACAGTGCTCAGGGGAAAAAAATTGGTGAGCCAACTTCTCATCCAATGGACTAACTCCACTGCTGAGGATGCCACCTGGGAAGACTCCTCTAATATAAGGTCTCACTACCCTAGATTTGTCCTTGAGGACAAGGATAATTTTCAGGGGTAGGCAGTGTTGTGTCCCCTCTTAACTAAACCTCTCTGTGGTCTTCCCTTAGTAAGATTAGTTGTGTGCCTTAGTAATCCATACATGCTGTCATTGAGTGTATTATGGACTGTTGATGGCTTACCACGTGTTGGTCATCGATTGATTCTAGTTAGGGTTCAATTATTGGATACTTAATGTGTAAGAAGGGTTATCCCCTTCATTATCTGAATTCTATTTTTCATTGAAATGAAATTGGCTGCGCCTCTAGCACAGATTTTTGGCTTGAATCTCTGATTAAAGAGGTGAATCTTCACCATTCTATCCATTTATGTTCTTTCATTGTTGTAGGGATACAACAAATTATTGTATAAATAAAATTGGTATTTTAGTATGATTGAATTGTGGTTTTTTTTATTTTGTTGCTCAATTATTGTTATTTATTGTACTTTATTGAATTTTTGTATCCATTAATGGAATTTGAAGGAAGATTGGTGCTTATTGTTTAAACTGAGCTTAAACTCATCTCTGCAATCTGGTTTTGATTCAAAAATATCGTGAAGTGTAAAGAAAGATAAGGTGTTTTTCCAACTAGAAACGTCTCCAAAACAATCATGCTCAATTTTCTTTCATATGATAAATTCCTTTAGTACTATTTTTTCTTGTGAACAATTGATATAAGTAAGAAAAAAGTTTCTTGTTTCCTTTTGATTCTAGACCAAAATCAATCGGAAAAGATTGGTTTGTGAATGGGTTGTTAGTGATAACAAACAGAGATGAGAATTAGTTTGTTTACCGCCAATATCGCCATTTTCCATTAAGCCCAAGATCATGTTGACATTTAAAAAAGACAATATTATAAGACTAGGTCTCAAAGTTCCAATGAAAAATTGGAGTATTTGAGCTGCAAGGTAGGGAAGATAATCACCTACAAAATCCAAGAAATGAACTCAATTTTCGACTACCGATGGTGTTTCAAATATAAATCTCACTGGGACATATTCACAAACATCATGGTAAGCAAGTTTAAATTTCCAATATAAGATTTGAGTTATTTCATGGGGAACAAAACTTGTATGCCTTCATAACATTTTCAATCTTCATAAAAGCATATGTAATCCTTAAAATCATATGCAACCTAAAATCATAACACTATGGAATAATCAGAAACTAAAATATCTTTTGCTACAATGGCGTTAGGAAAGGAAATATTTGAAACAAAGATGAATAAACTTTGTCCCACTCATGGTTATTAAAACAACTCAATGGACAAGAATTAAACACAAAAAGAAAAAAAATATAAAATGTTAAGCCACTTATGTTGCCGAACAAATTCATCAAAAAGTGGAGAAGATTGAGAGAAGTTTATGGACGGAAACTTGTTACTTTCGTGGTTAACAAACACCTCAAATAATCAATTACAAACTTTTGCGGACATTGAGTTATGAGTAAACATCAATTGCGAAATCCGAAGAGAAAGAAATAAAAGGAAAGAACCCCTATCTTTGAGGAAGATAAAACCAACCGAGAGTGATTTGATCTCAAATTTGCACTTTAAAAATCCTTTTAGCTTGTCTTGAAAATCATTAAAATAAGGGGAAGAAGAGATTTGATAGAAACACCAAAAAAAGAGATATACACATTGAAGTGTATGAGTTAGTAAATAAACCAATTGTAATGTTTTAATTGGTAATTCCACACTTTAACTCTTTAGTAAATGGTCAAGACAGTCAAAACTAGTCGATTTGTTGACCAAACACCAAACTCAAATTTGGATAAAGTTAGACACCAAACGTAAAGACATACCATTTTATAGGCACCATACTCAAAAAAAAATCCGTTAATTTAGATGGTAAGTTGGGTATCCTAATCGGAAAAAAAATCAAAACCAAACTAGTAGATTATGTTCAACATACTTACAAAACGTATTAAGTTGTCACATTTTAACCTTGACTTCCAAGGGAAATGAGGGTCTACAGTCGCAGAATTGGAGAAAGCAAAGGTGTTCCAGTTCAAACACCTTTGATGTAGAGGACTTAAGGTGAGAAAATACAGGATCAAAGTAAATTGTGCACCCAGCTTTGTTATATGATGTACTCATGTTTGATAAACAACAACCTAACAACCTTCCGTATTTTTTTAGTGCGAGTGAAGATTTCTGGATAATATTAACCATATGTTGCACATACATAAAAACGACAAAACGTTCATTTTAATAATAGATAAGAGAGGTATCTTGAGCCTGAGCCTGAGCCCGATGCATAAGAGCATGCAATAACTTATTTGGAATCTAAAGACCCTGAATTTCTTCCAGTAGTTCAAGAGGAGTCTATTAGCTTAGGAAACAGACCAACAACTGAACAAAATTGAGTATTTCGATGAATATTTATTTCATCATCTATTGCATCCTCATAAAAAATTTACATATAGCGAAATTCGTAATTTTATCAGGTGCCATTTTGAGTTTTAACAGTTAATTATGAACTACTTTAAATTGGTAAACGATAATGTTACATATAATGAACCTCCTTGATTTTTTTATGAGAATATATAACACTTAATAAGAAATTTATTTATCAAAATATTATGCGCATTGTGAAGGTGGATTAAAAAAATATGGTATTACCTACCAAACCCCAACCATTCTGAAACCACAACCAGCACCAAAGATGAGTTAGAGACATATATTATGAAACTTTCTTCTTCACAACAATGTTAAACCTCAAGGGAAAATAAAATGAGAAAAAAGTCGAATCCAAAACCGGAACCATTGAAATTAGTGAGAACCATGTTTGTTAGCGGCTTTCTGTATGAATAAAGAAGAAATTCAAGGAAGGATATTCAAAAATGAGTTAAGGTCGAAACAGGAAATGAAATCCTGGCCAGGTCAAATTTATTTGAAGTTATTATTTTCTGACATAGGTCTTCCTATGGCCCATATAAGCTACATTTTCTCATTTTTTTTTTCACTCGGCTTTTATCTTTAGGTAGGGTCAAAGTAAAGCCTGGTTAAAAAGGAGTCTATTTTCTTATAAAACAGACCAATAATTGAAAAAATTAATTGGAATTATTTCATCATGGATTAAATTATCACAAGAAAATTACATATTTCACAATGTATAATTTTACTGCTTGCCACTTTGAATTTTAATCGTTAGCTATCGACGCCAGTAATGTTACGTATAACGAAATTCGTTGACTTTTTATGAGAATATAGCGCCTAGTGAGAAATTTATTTACCAAAAGTATTATAATAAGTCTCATAAGTGTTCTTCTAATTTGCACAAAAGATACAGTCAAAATATAAGATAAGGTTTGGCCAAATTATGTCAAGACTCAAAAGGTGCATCCTATTAAGAATCTAAGATTTGATAATAAAAAAACAAGAGTTGTTGGATTATATACTAGATGAGGTATTCTGTATTTACCAAAAATAACCTTTCACTATCAAAATAGAAGAGTTGCTAGATTATATGGATAAATTTTTGATGTGGGCGTTCTTTGATGGGGGCATGAGGGATAAATCAGGAGTTGACATGTGTTTTTCATATTAATTGATTCAACTAATTTTGCTTCCAAAAATATCAAAGATAAAATATAAGCAATTAAGATAACCAATATTTTCTCAAAAATTAAACTTGTCTTGTTTTTTTGGAAACAAAATTTGTTGGAATCAATTAATATGAAAAACACATGTCAACTCCTGATTTGTCCCTCATGCCCCCATCAAAGAACGCCCACATCAAAAATTTATCCAGATTATATATCAAATGAGGCATTTTATACTACCAAAAATAATTTTTTATAAAGCATGTAGTGTGATGAGTCTGTTATTTTCTTCTTTTCAATTTGTGTAGGGAAGTTATTCTAGTCATCTGTAAATTTCCTTTCAATTTATCAACAATTATTAGAAGGTGAATTAACAATTTTGACACCTTTTTGTTTCTAAGATAAATCTTTTTTTCCGGTGTTCCTAGCATATACTTTGACTGAATATCCTCAATGTGAGTTTAAACGAGTAGCTATAAGGCCCATAACATGAACCATAACTCCATATCATATTCGTCTGATTTGTTTGACTAGGTTTATAGGTTTAGGATATGTTTTTTTCATGAATCTATAATACAAAACAGAAGGGGTTTTTTAGCCTTGGACGGTCCCATAACATTTTGAGAGACAAACGTTATATCCGACCATTCCAATATCATCATAGCCAAACACATGCGACGGATGTAAAATTTATAACCTCCTTGCATTATGAGTTCGAACTTATAGACCTTTAATTAATAGATCACCTCATAACAAGATATTAAAAAAAACATTAAGTGTTAATAAAAAATGAAAAATATATGTGTCATGTGATCTTCTTGCCGTAATAGGATCCGCTTAAATATGTCAAAGTGAAAAACATTATAATGAAGTCATATATGTATCTTGTTGGTGGCAAGGTGAACTGGGAAGCGAAATATACATACCCACACGTCATTACTAAAATGATTGAGTTGTTGGTTTTTCGACAATGTATTTGGCTATTTTTTTTACTATGTATCATGGATATTATTTGGGCTTAAAAACAAATGTAGAACTATCTCAGAAGTGAACGATTGAAAGGTCGTATTGTTTTTTAATAATGGATCAAATTAAGGCATCGCCATTATGACATGGGTTATATCTAGCCTAACTTGAAAAAAAAGTACAAAAACAAAACAGGACAACGAATGGAGATGCAAGAGTAAAAAAAAAAAGAATAACAAATTAGAGTTTAGATCGTGACAACCGTATAAGATATAAAAGAAACCGAGAGCATACTCAAGAACAATATCTTTGAAGACATACATAATTTTAAAAAAAATATTGTCGAGAATCAAAAAAAATAAAATATGAATATTAAGCTTCTCTCAACATAGAACTATTAAATTTAAATTTCCATAAATCTTGTTTATTTGATCTTTCTTTTGCTTGTTAGCCTTCTTTGGAAGTTTGGGGAAACTCAATGTTTCTACCAGATTTTTGTGGTCGGCTCCACTAACAAAAATTCCACTTGTTCTTCCAATGCAATTTGAAGCTCGTGTGTGACTGCCAGAATTTCTGATTCATACGAATCTTTTACTTTCAAGGAAATTGCATATTCACCCATTGAATCAAGTGAATCATTTCTCACTATGCCACCAACCTAAGAGTTTTCATAAATTTCATCAATATCTTCACTTTTATCAGATTTATCATGTTCCCGGAAAGAAGCATCAGCAGTCATTTTAGCCCATCCTTTTGGTGGTTTACCACATTTTTTTTCAATTTGTGTTCATAACCTAATATAGATTTAAAAAGAAATCTATACCTAGCTGAACTAATACCCATTACCTCCATCTCCTTAAATAACTCTTTTGCTTCATCTATCCAACCAAAATCCAAACAGACCTTCATAACATACATCATTCTAGAATTATATTTTTCCTCTTGTAATATTTGAATAAGATCTTTTCCCCGACGGTCTTTCATTGATCTTCTAATACACTCAACAAACAGTGTATTTTTTTCCTTGAAATATCTCATTGGAGTTCAGTTGACAATCTTTATGCTTCTTATATAACTCACTTATCTCATCTCTCTTCCCTTTCCTAATATCAATTAACAATCTAACCATGTGAAAATCAGCAACCTCACCCACTCTTATCATTAACTCATTGATTCATGATAAAATAGCCTACTCTGATTTCATCTTGATAACATCTTGAAGACTGCTAGGCTTATGAGTAATGAGGTTGTGTTAAGCAAAGTGCGAAGATAAGTGTGTTGCTTGCTTGAGCAGAGGTGGTGTCTTTTCGTGCTCAATATTTCTATGCATTTGCAGTTGTATCTAGCTTTCAAGCCATTCTTCTGAGAATTTTGCCACTTTCTTGGTCATATCCAATGATTCCCACATGCCCTGCGAAGGAAAATCGTTTTCTTAGATGGGTCTAACAATAAACTGGGCATGATCATCTTATCATTACTTAAACCATTTGGGCTAGATAACTGATTAATATGAAATGCTAGCTGACCAAAAAGAAAAAGAAATGCTAGATAATGATACCAATCCGAGTTCCTTAAGAATCAAGAATATAAAAGAAAGAAATATTAGATAACGATAACAAAAGTTTCACTTTTTCTTGCAATTCTTTCTGATCCCCATGTGTGATTGCTAGAATTTTTGATCCATATAAATCTTGTAGAAACGAAGGGATTGCACATTCACCCATCAAATCATGTGAATCGTTTCTAAGTATGCCACCAACCCAAGAGGTTTCATTACTTTCAGTATTTTTTTTCACTTTTATAATTTTCTAATCTGAAGAGAACCATCGGTATTAAGTTTAGCCCAACCAGTTGGTGCTTTATCACATCTTACTTTCAATTTTTATTCATAATATATACATATTTGAAAGAAACTTAAACCTAGCTGAATCTGTACCAATTGTCTAATTCTTCTTTAGTAAACATTTTGCTTCATCTATCCAACCGAAATTCAAGGAGAGTTTCGTAACATAAATCATGGTAGAACTATCTTTTTCCTCATGTAAGATATGAATAAGATTCTTCCCTTGACCACTTCCCGGGATTTTCTAATGCACTCACCAAAGAGGGTGTTTTTTCCTTGAAATAGCCTCGTGGAATTCAATTGACAACTTCTAGAAAACATCATTAAAACCATTTAGTTATTATACTTAATTAACTTGAGTTTATTATGGGCTTCAACTTGTATCTTGTGTTCCGACATCAACACAATAACACCCCAACAGTCCTTCTAGTTTTACACGTAACAAAAGAAGTGGATATCTTTTTAATACTTTGAAAATTTTCAGATAAATCTTTTGTTTATCATAATTATATTTATGAAATTTTTTACACAAATATATTAAAATTAACAGTTTATATTTTCCAAATGAAACTCTATGTCTATATAAGAATAACTTATATATAATAATATTTTTATGTGGTCCCAATAATATTATATTACATAGAAGTTATATCATTACTAAGTTTGAAGAAATTGTGAAAAATACAAAGGAGTCGACACAATCAATTATAGTTACTGAAGAAGCTGGTTTCTTTCCACCGGCTTCAATATTTGATCCAACTCTCTAAAATTCACTATACGCTTGATATGTTTTCATCTCTTCTCCATTGTCACTTATAACGTTTTGCAACAAAGGTTCATCATCGCTATCACTTATAGTGACACTACCAACTCATGTAACCTCCATTAACGTCTATTTTTTCATTTAATTATTGACAAACGGATATATTTTGTTTTTGTGATATTAAGTTTTTTGTAGGTTCGAGATGATAACTTTGAAAATATAAATCGAATTTTAAGAAAAATATATTTTGGAAAGGATCCGATATGTCTAAAAGTGGATCCATCGTAAAGGTTACGAAGAAACTACAATGCTACATTTACCTATCATGTATCTAGAATTCAGTTTGTTCTAAAAGCTATCTTTAAATAATTCGAAACATTCCCAAATGCCATAGATTATAAATATCATTGCCCGGGCAATTTCCAATGATCAACTTGAAACAGAAATAGTTCATTAACAATAAATTATTCTTAACTAAGATTGTTAAGGATCTACAATATTCATTTCTTCGATCATATTTCGAGAGATTTATCAAGACAAACTTGACACGAAATTTCTTTTTTGCAATATTAAATCTACTAAAATCATACGACATAGTCTCATATGATAGAATGGTAAAATCCTTGAATAAATAGGATGGTTCATTCTTCACATACTCTTGTTGATGAATTTCTTGCAAATGTCTTCGTTTGTCCTTCTTCAATCTTCGATGGTTATTCCTTGATGTCTGTCACTGAACTACCATAATCTAATACTAGTCGGAGACTTGACTCTAGTAGACTAGAAATAAAGATATAGTCTTATGTATCTAACATTGACAACAAGCTTGAGATATAAACAATTGCGAGTTCGAGCGAGCAAGTGCTCTAAGTATCATTAATTTTTTTTGTAAAGCACATAATATGTAATAATTTTCCTATAGCTTATGTAAATGAGATCTACGGTATATATCAAGACAAGAGCAAGTTAAACCAAATAATAAATTAGTAAGTAATTGTATGATAATGCTAGTAATAAACAATCACATAATTAACACAATATATTTGCGTGGATCAGCAAATGCTTAGGTCCATGGAGACATGAGTTTGAGTTTTACTATGTTTTGGATAGGGTTACAATGGTTGAATATGAATTCTCTGAATAAGTAAAAAATTACAGCTGAATATAAGTTTATCTCTTAGTACTAATAGTTTTCTCCTTGCGCTTTTGCTAAAAAAAAAATCAGTGGTGAAGTTGGGTATTTATAGGACTTTTTCTCATGGGTTGCATTCAAGATATCTTATGGGACATTGTTAGAGCACTGCTCGGTGAAACTCGCAAGCGTTGCTATCTCAAGCTTGTTTGTCAATGTTAGTGATCAAAACTATAAGTCTTGATTTCTATTCTACTTATAGTAATGTCTCGGACTAGGATAAATTGTGTAGTTGAGCATTAGACTTCACAGTGTTCATCAATTGAAGACGAAGAACTACTAAGAAGAGCTTGTGGAACTTCAGCAACAAAAGGTATATGGAGAATAAAACTCATCTATCACTTGGAAACTTTATTTCTACTCTATCTCCTATATTGAGACAAAATTTGTATTACTATATAGTATTCGATTATGCACATTTGAGATTTCGAGCTGAGTTTAACTCGCTTACATATTTATCGAAATATGTGTTGGTAAGCTTTCGCTTCAACCAAGTTCGTCTTATATTCTTGACCAAAGTCAAAATATGATCATGTGAAAATCGCTGAGTAACATCTTACATGGTTTGTGTGATACTATCATTTGGTGTAGATTTGGAATGTTTCGTAATGATTATTTCAATAACTTGAAAATTGCTTTGATGCTAATAGTTCGTGAAAATAGCTATTCGCATCCTCTAAGAAGTTTCAATGATTAAAATAGAGTTTAGAACACTTAATCATCATTGGATTATGAACATAGTATGCATTCTTGCATATATGTGATCCATGACCGGAACTATAGTATGCATACCCGTATGCGTACCTGTTAGTTGTGAAATTCCGGAAGCCTAAGTATACATACCCGTACGCGTACTGGCGAAGGGTTTAGGTTCTGGAATTTATGTTGTGCTTGGAAGTATGCGTACCCGTTCGCATACTGGCGAACCCAAACTCGGTCCGTCTACTTATTTATTTGTACCCGTCTGCATACTTGAGTGGTTAAAGTTCTAAATGGGTTTGTTCATGAACTAATACATTTATATAATAAGGAATACATTCTATGCAAACTGTGACTATAATGTTCATGAATTGATTCGATTGAATCAAACCGATTTTGCTTCAATTGTGTTCTTGTATACTTCTATGAGAATATAGCAATTGAACAACTCTATAACTAGTTTCATTTGAGTCATTTGAACTAGTTGTGGTTAAGATGAATAAGGTTGATATGAGAGTGTTCATATAGCTAACTTCGGTTAACTATTGTTGAGCCAACCTAGTGTACACGTTTAGGTACGGTTACTCAAACCTAAATGAAGGTACATTTCATTTGTGTATAACAAGCTAAGTTCGATCTAACGGTTGAAAGATATTATCTTGAGTGTAATCAGGTTTTCATCTAACGGTGAATATTGAATGCTTTGTTACCAAGGTGGCATTGTTTGCAAACCCTAATTTGAAAACTTTATAAGGGAGAACTCTAGCAACTGGGAAACCTAATCCCCGTACCTTCTGTGTAATACTAGTTGCGACTAGAGTCGATTCTCCTTTAACCTTAGGTTTTTCACGAAACCTTGTAGGTTAACGACTTTAAGACTTCATTGGGATTGTGAAGCCATACCCAACTATTTTCTATGTAGTTGCGTGTTCTGATCTTGATTTCTTCTATCGTATTGAGTATTATCTTCTCTAAGATTTGCTCGAGATTTAATCTCCGATAGGCAAGATAAAAAGTAGTCAGAAACATCTTCGTCTCATCATTTGTGATTCCACAATATCTTGTTTCGCTTCCATGTGATTAAGATTATTGTGAGGTGATTGATAATACTAGGTTGTTCTTCGGGAATATAAGTCCGATTTATTAATTGGTTCTTGTGCACCTTGATTTATCAGAAGACGGAACAAAACTAGTAAGTATTTCTGTGGGAGACAGATTTATCTATTCCAATAGACTTTCTTGTGTGGGACAGATTTATTTATCAAGTCTTGGAATTTGGGTCGTAGCAACTCTTGGTTGTGGGGTGAGATCAGCTAAGGGAATCAAGTGCGTAGAATCCTTCTAGGGTTCAGAGACGACATAAGGAGCGCAACTATACCTTGATCAGTGTGAGATTGGATAGGGCTCAACTACATTCCAGTCCGAAGTTCATTGGTAGTAGGCTAGTGTTTGTAGCGGCTTAATACAGTGTGGTTTTCAAAGCTGGACTAGGTCCCGGGTTTTTTCTGCATTTGCGGTTTCCTCGTTAACAAAATTTCTGGTGTCTGTGTTATTTCTTTTTCGCATTATATTTTGTTATATAATAGAAATATCACAGGTTGTGCGTAAGTTCAATCCATTGTAAATCCAACCTTTGGTTGTTGATTAAATTGATTGACACTTGGATATTGGTTTTTGATACCGTCCAAGTTATTTCTTATATTCAATCGGGCTCGCAAATTCCTATTTGTTTGATTGCGGATTGAATTGAGAAATTGAGATATAACTCTTTGATATACTTTTCTTAAGATTGAGTCTAACTATCTAATTGATTCTCTTGAAAGTATGTTGGAGTTAGTCCATACAGACTGCTAAGCGAAATATTGGGTGTAGTTGTTAGACTCCCGCTTTTTCAATTGGTATCAGAGCAGGCAAACACATTAAAGACCTCATAAGTCTGTGTGTGTAGTAATATGATTATTATGGACGAGTCTGTCTCTAATAACATATTAGGTCAGAAATTACCAGATGATTTTAACAGCTTGAATTCACCTAAGAGAACTGTCACTTCTAAGTCAATATCTAAGCATTCTCTGAATGTAGAAACTGTTGATTGGGAAACTGATAGGGTGTAGAATGCATCCTATTTATTATCTATTGTTTATGCTTTCTCTGTTATTTTTCTTGTAAATTATGTATTTTATGTGTGTTTTGAGTTTTATATCTATTTTGGAGTCATGCGGAAGAAAAGAAGAAGAATTCGCTCAATTTGAGCCAAAAGGGAAAAAAGGTCATCTCACAAGTGATCACTGTTGGGACCCTAGCCACGGTTAAAGGGTGGCCATTTTGTTTTAAATGGAAATATTAAAGGCACCCATAAAGTTACTTAGGGCACCGTATTGGGTGGATCGTATGCAGCAGTGGGGTATACCCATTTAACCCCAAATCCAACTTAACCCTAAAATCGAGAGAGTTGTTTTCTCTCGTTCATCTCATTCACCTGAAATTGAGAAAGAAAAGCACCAGAGCTGATGTTGGTTGTTCCGAGAGTTGAGAGATTCAGGGGATTAAGAAGATGATTGAGGTGGTGAAGAAGGATTAAATACAGTAGGAGCAGCTGAGGCCGTTTCTGAATCGATGAGGAGGAGGATGTTGTTGGGTTTGAATTTGATTTGGAAGATGAGAAAGAAAGGGGATCTGATGAAGATGATGGAATTTAGGTCATGAATTAAATGGGTTCGATCTGTGAGACTTGAAGATGATGTTGTTGTTCTTGAGATGAAATTCGAGACAACAAAGATGGGTTAATGGCAGAAATTGAATATAAGGGTTTGTGTTGGCGATGAAGACACGGACAAGAAATTGATGCTGCTGTGGAGATAGAGGTGTAATTCGAGATGGGTTCGACTTGAAGACTTGAAACTGCTCAAATTACAGATATTAAGTTGTTGCTATGGGTTTTGTGTGAGAGCAGATGATGAAGAACAAGACCAATTGGGTTTTATGGGGTTTGCTGTTATGAAGATGAGAATACAAGGAAGGAGAAGGTAATGTTGTTGAATCAAGAAAAGAAGAAGCTGAATCAATGGTTGCTAAATGAACACACAGAGATGAGAGAAATGAAGGGGGTCTCGCTATTGCAGATGTAGGAGATGAACGATTCAATTGAAATGAACTAGATGTATGTTAGGAAATTGTTGCAGGGTAAGAAGAATCGGCCTGAAAATGGCCTGAGAATACATTGAAAACAGAGGAAACTCTGTTTAAATCTTCCCTCTGATGAGCCAACTCAGTGACCGATCCAGCTCACTTGTCTTAGACTAGTCAGCCGAGTTAGAAGCTGACTCGACTGACATCCCTTCCTTTGACCCGATTGACTGACGATGACCGTTAGTTTGACGGTTAACTTAACGAAATCTTGACAGAATATGTTGTCGACGGCTACAAAACTCAGATGACGACATGGAATTTTCAGGCGCAATTCCGGTGATGCCGAGAACTTTTCAGGCGGCGAAAAATACAGGTATTTGTGAAGAAGTCTCTAGACTCATCTAGACTCATGGGTTTGAAGAATTGGGCTTGGATTTGGAAGAGAAGGTGGAAGAATTTTACAAAGACAAGGATATGGAATGTGGAATTGCTTAAGGAAAGAGAGTCTATTCCTAAGAGGATTGCTAGGAAATTGAAGCCTATAAATAGAGAAGTTCTCTACACACTTTACACACACTTTACACACCTTTTACACACACAACACTTCTCTTTTCTTTATTCTTTGTGTGAACTCCTTAGCATGAGTAGATAATTTTCTTATTGATTGAGGATGAATTCCTAGTTCTTAACATGTTTTGAGTTTTGTTTTAAATATACTTCAAAGTTTTCACATGATTATCATTTTTTTTTACTAATAGGAATGTGTATACGTTCATGCTTGATTGATAGGTCGTTTAGGATGCATATTAAATTGATTTGTTAATTGATCTAAAGCTAGTGAAAGTTAGGGGATAAGTAATCGTTTCTTAACTCTTTACGCAAGTATCAAACAAGAGACCTTGCGGAGGGATTCCGTGGAGCAATTGTGTGTGAAAACAACGTTAGCAAGTAGACCTTAATCTAAGAGTATAACTACTAATATCAACCTAATAAGTTCATAAATCTTAATGCGTTTAACTAAATTACATCTTGAGTGATCTACTACTAGGTGGTTTGGTGAATAGAATCCGGTAGTCGAGAACTTCTGTATCCGGTGATACAAGGGATTTAGGGGTTTAGCACTGATCTAGCTGCTTTACCTACGGTTGGTGATAATCTGTGACTAATGAAAAGTGGAAAAAAACATAACTTGAATCATTGTTTTGCAACGAAGAAGGATTCCTTGATCTAACTTCTCTTATTGATTTCCTTTATCTTTTTAATTGCTTTGTTTACTTTCTTTTTCCTTTAAAATCTAAAACCAAAACCCCCCTTTTGTGACATTATAAGACAACTAAAACCACTTGCTCCTCGTGGGAACGAACTTGACTACATTATATTACTTGTTAATTAAGTGGAAAAATATTAATTAATTTGTTGTGGTTACGACACACATCAAATTTTGGCGCCGCTGCCGGGGAGCAGCGGACGATTTTAGTTGTTCTTATTTTACTTTTTACTTTATTCTTGCTTTGTTAGATTATATTATCGTGTCTAACGTAGTTTTTGAGAATCTTGTTTTCAGGTACTTGATCTCTGGCACCTAAACAGTGGGATTTCCAACGTTGTGGGATTATAACTCGCAAGGGAACAATACTACAAGAAGCTCGGAACTTGCAAGAAGAGCCTTCTACATCAACAATGGTACGCGGTAATAATAATCCACCACCACCTGCGGAGAAGAAGTTGGGAGAGTTAATTTCTCCGAATTTGGATTCACAACCATGGAGTATCACAATAAGTGATCCAGTGGAGATGAAGTCGAGTCTTATTCACCACTCACCAAAGTTCAAAGGTCTTCCCGGTGAAGATCCAAATCATCATCTTCAATCATTTCAACACAAGATGACAAGTCTTAGGCAAGGTACCGAAGATAGAGATAGGGCTATGTTACAAGCCTTTCCATTATCCTTACAAGACTCATCCAAAGAATGGTTGTATTATTTACTCCCAGGGATCATTACAACATGGACCGAGATGAAAAAGCTATTCCTAGAGAAGTATTTTCCAGCTTCTAAGGCGGCTGTGGTTCGTAAAGAGATTAGTGGAGTCTTACAAATTTCAGGAGAATCACTCCATGAGTATTGTGAGCGGTACAAGAAGTTGTTAGCAAGCTGTCCGCACCACAACATATCACCAACACTTATAATTCAATATTTTTATGAAGGATTACTTCCAGATCAACGTAACTTGATTGATGCAGCTGCGATTGGTTCACTTACTGAGAAGACGCTTTCCAAAGCAACTAGTTTGATTGAGAGTATGGCTGCAAATGCACAACAATTTTATACAAGGCATGATTCCAATATCCGAAGGGTTAGTGAAATGGAGGACTCTTCACAATCCTCTCAACGGTTAAACAACATATAGAGCGTAGTGCAAAGAATGGCCGCGATAATTATTCCGGATAATGAGACCGAACAAGTAAATGCTTTGTTTCCAAATCAAAGGCCAAGGTACGATCCATACTCCAATACTTACAATCCCGGTTGGAAGGATCATCCTAACTTTAGTTATGCAAACAAGCAAGCGGCGGCTCCTAATCCATATGTGCAACAAAGTGGTTTCCAACAACCACGCTTTCAACCTCAACAACAATTCCAACCTTAAGTGAAGGAACAAGGATCTTCGATGATGATAAGCTTAATGTCATGATGCAAGGTATTACGTCATTGTTTCAATAAAATCAACAAAAGACCGATTCGGCCATCAAGGATCTACAAACTCAAATGGTATAATTGGCAACCGATGTGAACCTATTGAAATCTCAAGCATCTACAAAGCTTCCTTCACAACCATTTGTGAATCCAAGAGAGAATGTTAATGCGGTTACCTTGAGGAGTGGAAGACAAGTTATGGAGAATCCAAGTCATCATGAAGAATTTTGTGAAGAGTTAGTCAAAGACAAGGAGGAAGTCGCACCAAAGGAGGATTCAACACCAACTGACCAATCAAGGAACCGGTTCCTACTTTCATTACTCCACCTCCTTTTCCTAGTCGCTTTGCTAAATCCAAGAAAGAATCTCAAGACAAGGCACTCATGTATATCTTCAAGAAGATAGAAATCAAAATTCCATTCATATAGGCCATCAAGACAATACCAAGGTATGCTAAGTTCATGAAGGATTATGCACAAAGAAGGATAGGTTGCTTGATAATGAAATTACTAAAGTTGGCGAGAGTGCGTCGGCTATGCTATTGAAGAAGATGCCTGCTAAGTGTATAGATCCCGGTGGCTTCACGGTGCCAATTACTATTGGTACAAAAAGGTTTGAACATGCTTTACTTGACTTGGGAGCTTCCATTAGTGTCATGTCGGCCGATATATATGACTCCTTGAATCTTGGACCTTTGAAAGAGACAAGAGTTATTATCCAATTAGCAAACAAGTCTAACATATAACCAAAGGGACTTGTAGAAGACGTGCTAGTGCAAGTAAATGAGCTTATTTTTCCGGTTGATTTCTTCGTGGTGTATATGGACAACAATGAGAACCGGTCGTCTACTTCTCTACTTATCGGGAGGCCATTTCTGAAGACCACAAAGACGAAGATTGACGTTGACAAGGGTACACTTACTATGGAATTCGACAAGGAAATAATACACTTCAACATATTCGAAGCCATGCGTTATCCAAGTGATGTGCATTCTGTTTACTCCATTGATGTGGTTAGTTCATTAGCGCAACAAATGGTGGAATTGAGTCAAGAGGACGAACTTGGTGTGGTATTGCAAAAGAGCACTGAATTGGACGTCCACGGCTTGTCTAACTTGGATGTTGAAATCTCCAAGGAGTTGGTGGAGATGTGTGGTGCCTTGACGGCATTATAAGAAGCTAAAAAGGGTAATGTTTATTATATTTCTTTACCCGTGAATGATGAAATACTTGTACCATCTATTGTGAAGGCGCCTAAGCTAGAATTGAAGCCATTTCCGGACCATTTGAAGTATGCTTTCTTGGGAGATGGAGATGAGCTTCCGGTGATTATTTCAAATAACCTCACACTGGTACAAGAAGACCGTTTGCTTAGAGTCTTGAAAGAGCACAAAACGGCCATTAGGTGGATAATTGCGGACATCAAAGGCATTAGTCCATCCATGTGCATGCATAGGATTATAATGGAAGAGAACGTGAAGCCGGTACGTGATGCTCAACGTAGGATTAATCCTCCCATTACGGAGGTTGTGAAGAAAGAGATACTCAAATTGCTAAGTGTGGGGGTGATCTACCCAATTTCCGATAGCAAGTGGGTTAGTCCGGTACAAGTGGTGCCAAAGAAGTCCGGTGTTAGGTTGTTAGAAATCAAGACGATGAACTTGTTCCTACAAGAGTTCAAACCAGTTGGAGAGTGTGCATTGACTATAGGAAGCTTAATTCCGCAACCCGAAAGGATCACTTTCCTTTACCTTTCATTGATCAAATGTTGGAGAGGTTAGCGGTGCATTCTTATTATTGTTTCTTGGACGGTTATTCGGGATACAACCAAATTGTTATTGCACCGGAGGACCAAGAGAAGACTACTTTCACTTGTCCGTTTGGAACGTTTGCATATAGACAGATGCCGTTTGGTCTTTGCAATGCACCGGCTACTTTCCAAAGATGCATGGTAAGTATATTTTCAGATTATGTGGAGCACATCATCGAGGTATTTATGGATGACTTTAGTGTTTATGGTAATTCTTTTGATAGTTGTTTAGACAACCTTGAACTAGTTCTTAAACGATGCACAGACACAAACCTTGTCCTTAATTGGGAGAAATGTCACTTTATGGTAAACCACGACATAGTACTTGGTCACATCGTGTCCTCTCGAGGTCTCGAAGTGGACAAGTCAAAGATAGATTTAATAAGAAACTTACAATATCCCACTTCGGTGAGGGAGATTCGTTTGTTTTTTGGCCATGCAGGTTTCCATAGGCGGTTTATCAAGGATTTCTCCAAAATCTCCATGCCGATGTGCAAGTTACTGCAAAAGGAGGTACCTTTTGATTTCAACAAGGAATACAAGGATGCCTTTGAAAAATTAAAGGCAATGTTGACAAGTGCACCGATTATGAAGTCACCGGATTGGAATCTTCCATTTGAATTAATGTGTGATGCTAGTGATTATGCGGTTGGAGCCGTTTCGGGTCAAATAGTGGAAAAGTTGTCCCATGTTATCTATTATGCATCTAGGACCCTTAATGATGCACAAATCAACTATTCTACCACGGAGAAGGAGTTATTGGCTATAGTTTTTGCATTGGAAAAATTTTGATCATACTTGGTGGGCATAAAGGTTATTGTGTATTACGATCATGCCGCACTAAGACACTTAATAAAGAAGAAAGAAGCTAAGCCAAGACTAATCCGGTGGATCCTATTGCTACAAGAGTTCGACATAGAAATTCGAGATAAGAAAGGTGTGGAGAATACCATTGCGGATCATCTTAGTAGACTTGTTATGTCTCAAGAAGAACTTCCATTACAAGACCGCTTTCCGGACGAACAACTTTTCTCCTTGGAAGAATCAACACCTTGGTATGCGGATATAGTGAATTATTTGGTGACAAAGAAGGTACCTAGTACAATGTCTAATTTCCAAAAGATGAAACTTAAGAAGGTAGCCAAGAAATATGTGTGGGATGAACCATACTTGTGGAAATATGGCGTTGATCAAATAATACGAAGGTGCGTACCTAACTCCGAATTTCAATCCATTCTCTCCTTTTGTCACACTCTTTCTTGTAGTGTCCACTTTGGTTCTAAATGTACCGCTCTCAAAGTTCTCTAGAGTGGATTTTATTGGCCCACCTTGTTTGAATATTCGTATGGTTTTTGTAAATCTTGTGATAGATGTCAAAGAACGGGCAATCTAGGTGCTCGAAATCAAATGTCACTCACACCAATTCTTGCCGTTGAGATTTTTGATGTGTGGGAAATTGATTTTATGGGCCCTTTTGTCAATTAGCATGGAAATTTTTATATACTTCTTGTTGTAGATTATGTTTCGAAATGGGTGGAAGCTAGATCCACCAAAACTAATGATTCTCAAGTTGTTTGTGATTTTGTAAGAGAAAACTTATTCACTAGGCACAGTACACCAAGAGTGGTGATAAGCGATGGAGGCTCACATTTCAAGAAGTCTTTCCACGCTCTCCTCAAGAAGTACAACATAACACACAAGATTGGTACGCCTTAGCATCCACAAACTAGTGGACAAGCAGAAATTTCAAACCGTGAGATCAAGTCCATTCTTGAGAAAACGGTAAATACAACAAGGAAAGATTGGAGCTTTAAGCTCAATGATGCACTTTAGGCATATAGAACGGCTTATAAGACACCGATTGGTATGTCTCCATATCGGTTGGTTTACGGTAAGGCTTGTCATCTTCCGGTTGAACTTGAACACAAGGCTTATTGGGCGATAAATAAGTGCAACATGGAGTATGATGATGCGGGGAAGCAAAGGAAGTTACAACTAAATGAGCTTGAGGAGATACGTAATGATGCTTACGAGAGTGCCCGAATATACAAGAAGAAGACTAAGCTTTTCCATGACAAGATGATTTCTCGTAAAAGCTTCGAAGTGGGACAAAAAGTCCTTTTGTATCATTCTCGACTTAAATTATTACCTGGAAAATTAAGGTCCCGTTGGATTGGACCATATGTTGTTACTTAATGTTTTTCCTTATGGTGCAGATGAAATTACTAATCTTAGAGACAACTCGGTTTTGAAGGTCAACGTCCATAGATTAAAGCCATACTATGAGAACATTGCTTATGTGAATTTGGACGAACTTCCATTTGAAGATGTACTCCCTCTGGAGGAGTAATGTGAAGCAAGGGCTAAGTCGGACCGTCGACTTTAAAACAAGTGCTTCATGGGAGGCAACCCATAGGTTTTGTATTTCTTATCCTTTTGTTTTTTGTTTTGTTTATTTATTTATTTTGTTCCATATCATGTTAAGATTTCCCACCTTGACTTTACTAGGAGGATTCAATTACATTGAGGACAATGTAAGGTTTAAGTGTGGGGGAGTGGTTAAGCATAAATTTTAAAAAAAAAAATTTTACCACCAACTTTAAAAAAAAAAAAAAAGTTTTGCATAAAACCTCCAACTTTTATAGATTTTAGAGTCACTAGCAGACTTCTAGGTATGTTTACATAGAGAATTCTGACTGACATAACTGAACCTGGAAGTGTTAGGGAACTACGTTCGAATTTCTTGCTTGTTAGAGTGTTAAATAATGGATTTAATCATGCCGGTGGCAAATGAGGTGCAGAGGGAAATGCATTATTAGAGTTGTTGATCAATCATTAGTGGAGACTACCCTATTTATATCATGTGAGGCACCGACCAGAAATTTTTCCATCTAACTAAAGAGCTTTCTTTTGATTGTGTGTCACCGTACGTTAATTCCGGGTAGAATTGTGAGCTACCCAACTTCACACCAATTTTCAGCAGTATTTTTGATCTCTTGAGTGCTAATTTTTTTCAATCATGAGGGTGACATCTATAGATGAAATCCTCCTTCTTGTAGTTCGATTTGCACCAAATTTTGGTGTCGTGTGTCGTAACCACAACAAATTAATTAATATTTTTCCACTTAATTAACAAGTAATATAGTGTAGTCAAGTTCGTTCGCACGAGGAGAAAGTGGTTTTAGTTGTCTTATAATGTCACAAAAGGGGGATTTTGGTTTTAGATTTTAAAAGCAAAAGAAAGTAAACAAAGAAATTAAAAAGATAAAGGAAATCAATAAGAGAAGTTAGATCAAGGGATCCTTCTTCGTTTCAAAACAATGATTCCAGTTATGTTCTTTTCCACTTTTTATTAGTCACTGATTATCATCAACCGTAGGTAAAGCAGCTAGATCAGTGCTAAACCCCTAAATCCCTTGTATCACCGGATACGAAGTTCTCGACTACCGGATTCTATTCACCAAACCACCTAGTAGTATATTACTCAAGATGTAATTTAGTTAAACACATTAAGATTTATGAACTTATTAGGTTGATATTAGTAGTTAGACTCTTAGATCAATGTCTACTTGCTAACGTTGTTTTCACACACAATTGCTCCACGGAATCCCTCCGCAAGGTCTCGTGTTTGCTACTTGCGTAAAGAGTTAAAAAACGATTACTTATCCCCTAACTTTCACTAGTTTTAGATCAATTAACAAATCAATTTAGTATGCATCCTAAATGACCTATCAATCAAGCATGAACGTATACACATTCCTATTAGTAAAAACAAATGATAATCACGTGAAAACTTTGAAGTAGATTTAAAACAAAACTCAAAACATGTTAAGAACTAGGAATTCATCCTCAATCAATAAGAAAATTAGCTACTCATGCTAAGGAGTTCACACAAAGAATAAAGAAAAGAGAAGTGTTGTGTGTGTAAAAGGTGTGTAAAGTGTGTAGAGAACTTCTCTATTTATAGGATTCAATTTCCTAGCAATCCTCTAAGGAATAGACTCCCTTTCCTTAAGCAATTCCACATTCCATATCCTTGTCTTTGTAAAATTCTTCCACCTTCTCTTCCAAATCCAAGCCCAATTCTTCAAACCCATGAGTCTATATGAGTCTAGAGAATTCTTCACAAATACCTGTATTTTTCGCCGCCTGAAAAATTCTCGGCATCACCGGAATTGTGCCTGAAAACTCCCTGCCGTCATCTGAGTTCTGTAGCCGTCGACAGCATATTCTGTCAAGATTCCGTTAAGTTAACCGTCAAACTAACGGTCATCGTCAGTCAATCGGGTCAAAGGAAGGGATATCAGCCGAGTCAGTTTTCGAGCCAGCTTCTAACTCGGAGACTAGTCTGAGACAAGTGAGCTGGATCAGTCACTGAGTTGGCTCATCAAAGAGAAAGATCTAGACAGAGTTTCCTTTGTTTTCAATGTATTCTCAGGCCATTTTTAGGCCGATTCTTCTTTCCCTGCAATAATTTCCTAACATACATCTAGTTCATTTCAATTGAATCGTTCATCTCCTACATCTGCAATAGCGAGACCCCCTTCATTTCTCTCATCTCTGTGTGTTTATTTAGCAACCATTGATTCAGCTTCTTCTTTTCTCGATTCAACAGCATTACCTTCTCCTTCCTTGTATTCTCATCTTCATAACAGCAAACCCCATAAAACCCAATTGGTCTTATTCTTCATCATCTGCTCTCACACAAAACCCATAGCAACAACTTACTATCTGTAATTTGAGCAGTAGAAGGTCTTCTAGTCGAACCCATCTCGAATTACACCTCTATCTCCACAGCAGCATCAATTTCTTGTCTGTGTCTTCATCACCAACACAAACCCTTATATTCAATTTCTGCCATTAACCCATCTCTGTTGTCTCAAATTTCATCTCAAGAAGAGCAACATCATCTTCAAGTCTCACGGATCGAACCCATTTAATTCATGACCTAAATTCCATCATCTTCATCATATCCCCTTTCGTGCTCACCTTCCAAATCAAATTCAAACCCAACAACATCCTCCTCCTCATCGATTCAGAAACGACCTCAGCTTCTCCTACTGTATTTAATCATTCTTCACCACCTCATGCATCTTCTTAATCCCCTGAATCTCTCAACTCTCGGAACAACCAACAGCATCTCTGCTGCTTTTCTTTCTCAATTTCAGGTGAATGAGATGAACGAGAGAAAACAGCTCTCTCGATTTTAGGGTTAAGTTGGATTTGGGGTTAAATTGGTACACCCCACTGCTGCATACGATCCACCCAATACGGTGCCCTAAGTAACTTTATGGGTGCCTTTAATATTTCTATTTAAAACAAAACTGGCCACCCTTTAATCGTGGCTAGTCTCCCAACAATAATCACTTGTGAGACGACCTTTTTGCCCTTTCGGCTCAAATTGAGCGAATTCTTCTTTTTTTCTTCCGCATGACTCCAAAATAGCTATAAAACTCAAAACACGCGTAAAATACATAATTTACAAGAAAAATAGCAGAGAAAGCATAAAAATAGATAATAAATAGGATGTATTCTACACCCTATCAGAAACACACTTAGAAGAACAGTTGGATGAACTTTCTGATGAAGGTGATTCAGATATTGATAGAGATGTTGACGAGGAAGTCTCAGAGTATATTAAGTTTTTGGATTCGTTTAAAATAAAAAAGATTACCACTTTTCATGTCACACCTCTTCTGACTCCTCTCTGTCGAGAAAACAAGAAATTGAAAAGGATTTACGGAGGTCTTTATGGTTGGAATCGCTCTTGCGAATCGATCCTCAAATATTCCGAGGAAAACCTGAGTAGAAAGTCACTTGAATATTATAATGTTTATCAAAAATACTTCTTGTTGGAAAAGAAACTCGCAGAAACTGAAGCAATGATTAACTCCCAGCAAGCAAGTTTTTGATGACAGAGAAAGCGCGTATCTCGCTCGGGATAAAATCAAGATGTTGGAAGATGATTTGAAAAAGTTCAATACTAGTTCAAGCAAATTGACCACTATGCTAGGAACAACTAAAAATCATCTTGATATACGAGGATTGGGATATAAGGGAATATATGCTCCAAGTATTAGCAAAGAGGTAAAATTTGTCAAGGCTAGTGATTCTTCTCAACAAAAGGTTTCCACTGATGGTAAAAGTGAAATACCTTCATCGGAAGTTAAAGTTCAAAAGAGCAATGTATATCAACCTCCAAAGTCAGCACATACAGATCGAAGTAAGAGCATTCCTTATATTTGCCACTATTGCGGAAATAAAGGTCACCTGGAAAGGAGATGTCGTTTTCGTATAAGGAATGGGAAACTTCATGATGTTCTCGTTTGGGCATCACAAGAAGTTGTGAAACCAAGATTATATGTTAAGACTAATCCCCTTAACGGTACAGGTTGTAACTGTCCAATTAGGAAAAGGAATCAGTGCTGTGATAAACCTAGATTTTCCTATAAACGTCATACGAATCCTTTTTACAATCGTAATGGTTATCAAAAGGATAACTTCGTAAAGACGAAGAAAAGATCCGATGCTCCTAATTGGAGAAAGACTAACTTGTAAAAGAATAGTCAATCCAATTCTCTTCTGAGAATTCTAGAAGAGAGTAGTGGGAAGAAGGTTCCCGTTGTTCCTAAACTCACTCAGAAGTGGATACCAAAGAAAGTCAATGATGTTTTGAGTGTGAAAAGGAATGATCTCCCATTAAATTCCATGACTATGGAGAAAGCAATATCCATGATGTTGGAACTTAAAAAGTTCTTTGAAAAGATGGATTTTGATGTGAAAGATTCTAAAAGCGATCTCTTTCATGATAATCCAAAAGTGAAACGGAATAAGCCAAAAACTATAGATGGTGAAAAATCCATTGAAAATGAGGGGGTCTAACAACCACACCCAACAATTCGTTTGGCAATCTGAGAGGACTTACTCCAATACACTTTCTAGAGAATCAACTAGACAATCAGACTCAATCTAGAGTAAAGTATATCAAAGAGTTTAATATCTCTAACTCTTAATTCAATCCGCAATCAGCAAATAGAAATCTGCGAGCCCGATTAAATATAAGAGGATTTACTTGAACAGTACCAAAGGCCAATGTTCAAGTGTCAATCAATGTAAATCAACAACCAAAGGTTGGATATTATAATTGTTTGATCTTGGCGCACAACCTGTGATATTTCAATTATATAACAAAATATAATGCGGAAAAGAAATAACACAGACACCAGAATTTTGTTAACGAGGAAACCACAAATGCAGAAAAACCCCAAGACCTAGTCCAGATTGAACACCACACTGTATTAAGCCGTTAGACTCTAGCCTACTACCAATTAACTTCGGACTGGACTGTAGTTGAACCATAATAATCTCACACTTATTCAAGGTACAGTTGCATTCTTTACGTCTCTGATCCCAGCAAGATACTACACACTTGATTCCCTTAGTTGATCTCACCCACAATCAAGAGTTGCTACGACCCAAAGTCGAAGACTTGATAAACAAATCTGTCTCACATAGAAAAGTCTATAGATTGAATAAATCTGTCTCCCACAGAAATACCCAAGAGTTTTTTGTTCCATCTTTTGATAAATCAAGGTGAACAGGAACCAATTGATAAACCAGACTTATATTCCCGAAGAACAACCTAGTATTATCAATCACCTCACAATAATCTTAATCGACTAGTGAAACAAGATATTGTGGAATCACAAACGATGAGACGAAGATGTTTGTGATTACTTTTATCTTGCCTATCGGAGAAATTAATACCGAGTCAATTATTTCAATTTTACTCAATATGATAGAATCGAGCAAGATCAGAACACACAACTACAAAGAAAATAGTTGGGTCTAACTTCACAATCCCAATGAAGTCTTTGAAGTTGTTAACCTACAGGGTCTCGATAGAAACCTAAGGTTAAAGGAGAATCATATCTAGTTATGCAACTAGTAACACACAGGAGGTGTGGGGATTAGTTTTCCCAGTTGCTAGAGTTCTCCTTTATACAGTTTTCAAATCAGGGTTTGCGATCCAAGTTACTAGGTAACAATGCATTCAATATTCACCGTTAGATGAAAAATCTGATTCAACCAAGCTAATATCTTTCAACAGTTAGATCTAACTTAGATTGTTACACACAAATGAAATGTACATTTATTTAGGTTTATGTAACCGTACCTAAACATGTACACCATGTTGGTTCACAAATAGTTAACCGAGGTTAGCCATATTATTACTCTTATATCAACCTTATTTATCTTAACCATAACTAGTTCAAATGACTCAAATAAAACTAGTTAAAGAGTTTTTCAATTGCTATATTCTCATAAAATCATACAAGAACACAATTGAAGCAAAATCGGTTTGATTCACTCGAATCAATCATGAACATTATAGCCACAGTTTGCAAATATTGCATTCCTTATTATACAAATGTTTATATTCATGTTTAAAATCGATTTTAGAACTTTAACCATCAAGTATGCAAACGGGTACGCATACTTGAAATACCCGGAATAAGATTGAGTTACGCCATTACGCAAACGGGTACGCGAACTTCAAATCCCAGCAGAAATTATCGGACATGAACCTGTACGCCAGTACACAAACGGGTACGCATACTTAGGTTCCCGAATTTCTCAAATCAACAGGTATGCAAACGGGTGCGCATATTATGGTTCCCGGACATGGATTACATATGTGCAAGAGTGCACTACATGACATATCCAATAATGGTTAAGTCTTCTAAACTCTTATTTCAATCATTGAAACTTTCTAAGAGGATGACAATAGCCGTTTTCACACACTATCAGCGTCAAAGCAATTTTCAAGTTATTGAAATAATCATTATGAAATATTCCAAGGCAACACCAAATGATTGTATCATACAAACCATGTAAGATGGTACTCGACAATTTTCACATGATATAAGATGAACTTGGTCGAAGCGAAAACTTGCCAACACATATTTCGAGAAATATGTAAGTGAGATAAACTTAGCTCAAAATCTCAAATGTGTATATAGAAAACTATATCTTAATACGATTTATGTCTCAATATAGGAAATAGAGTAGAAATAGACTTTCCAAGTGATATATGAGTTTAAGTCTCCACATACCTGTTGAGATAGCAACGCATGCGAGTTAGACCGAAAAGTGCTCTAAAAATAACACCCCACCACATCCTCCCCCCTACCCCATCCCCTCTGTCAATTTTAGTGGAATCACAAACGATGAGACAGAGATGTTTGTGATTACTTTTATCTTGCCTATCGGAGAAATTAATATCGAGTCAATTATTTCAATTGTACTCAATACGATAGAATCAAGCAAGATCAGAACACGGAACTACAAAGAAAATAGTTGGGGCTGGCTTCACAATCCCAATGAAGTCTTTGAAGTCGTTAACCTACAGGGTCTCGATATAAACCTAAGTTTAAAGGAGAATCAACTCTAGTTATGCAACTAGTAACAGACAGGAGGTCTGGTGATTAGTTTTCCCAGTTGCTAGCTAGAGTTCTCCTTTATAAAGTTTTCAAATCAGGGTTTGTGATCCAAGTTACTTAGTAACATAACATTCAATATTCACCGTTAGATGAAAAACCTGATTCAACCAAGCTAATATCTTTCAACCGTTAGATCGAACTTATCTTGTTACACACAAATGAAATGTATATTTATTTAGGTTTATGTAACCGTACCTAAATGTGTACACCATGTTGGTTCACAAATAGTTAACCGAGGTTAGCCATATTATTACTCTTATATCAACCTTATTCATCTTAACCATAACTAGTTCAAATGACTCAAATGAAACTAGTTAAAGAGTTGTTCAATTGCTATATTCTCATAGAATCATACAAGAACACAATTGAAGCAAAATCGGTTTGATTCACTCGAATCAATCATGCACATTGTAGCCACGGTTTGCAAAGATTGCATTCCTTATTATATAAATGTTTATGTTCATGTTTAAAACCGATTTTAGAACTTTAACCTTCAAGTATGCAAACGGCTATGCGTACTTGAAATACCCGGACTAAAATTGAGTTACGCTATTATGCAAACGGGTACGCGAACTTCAAATCCTTGCAGAAATTCTCGGACATGAACCTGTACGCCAGTACGCAAACGGGTACGCATACTTAGGTTCCCGGATTTCTCAAATCAACAGGTACGCAAACGGGTGCGCATACTATGGTTCCCGGATATGGATTACATATGTGCAAGAGTGAACTACATGATATATCCAATAATGGTTAAGTCTTCTAAACTCTTATCTCAATCATTGAAACTTTCTTAGAGGATGACAATAGTCGTTTTCACACACTATTAGTATCAAAGCAATTTTCAAGTTATTGAAATAATCATTACGAAACATTCCAAGGCAACACCAAATGATTGTATCACACAAACCATGTAAGATGTTACTCGATAATTTTCACATGATATAAGATGAACTTGGTCGAAGCGAAAGCTTGCCAACACATATTTCGAGAAATATGTAAGTGAGATAAACTCATCTCAAATTTCAAATGTGTATATGGAAAACTATATCGTAATATGACTTATGTCTCAATATAGGAGATAGAGTAGAAATAGACTTTCCAAGTGATATATGAGTTTAAGTCTCCACATACCTTTTGAGATTACAACCCATGCGAGTTCGACCGAGCAGTGGTCTAACAATAAACCCCCCCCCCCCCAACCCCCCAAACCCCCTCTTTCAATTTTAGTGACAAAACTATCAATACATATGGATTACAAAATAAATGAAAATTTGTAGCTTGTCATCCAAATGCTTGATCTCCTTGGCATCTTCAACACGACTCGAAAAATTCGTCACTTCCAAGTACTCCATGATTCTAAACGCGTTCAACTCAGCTTCATAGTTGTTGAAGATTCGTAGCGATAACAATGAGAAAACAAATGCTCTCAATCATTGTTATACAATGTCATAGTATCATTATACAACATCAAAGTTCAATTGTGTCACAACTTTGACAACAATACTATGGTGATATGTATCACTCCCCCTAGTCAATACTTCATCTCAACATGAAAACCACTCCCCCTTACATAATGATCCGTAAATCATATGTATTTGTAGTATGAAACTACACATTAATTCTCCCCCTTTTTGTCAATATAAATTGGCAAAGGTACGAAAACTAGTGGGACCCTCATGAAATTTTCATAGAGATACTTCATGACCAAAAGAGAATAACATACCAACTGTTTAGATGCAAGCATAAAGTCGAAGCTAAATGCATTGATCAAGGAGTTTATAAAGATACAAGATAACCCCTATAATATTCCACAGCCGCACTCCACACAAAGATTTGGCAATTAAGCACAAGTTCAATTAAGAACTCTCCCCCATAAAATGTCATTCCCGAAAGAACAAAAAAAGGCAACCTTGCTTTTACAAGAAAAGAAGGATTTCTTTGGACATAACCAAATCACATGAAAACATGAATTTGTATCCAAAAATCTCGATTGAATCAACCACAAAAATGATCAACTCAATTGGTCATGCTCGATAGACGCATTTATGTGTCTATTTTGTTCTCAATATTCTGTATTGTTAGACTCGATTAAGTACTTATTGTGTTATTTTGTGTTTTTGTAGATGTTTTTAGAGAAATAAGCCTTTGCGGCGAAATGAGCTCGAAAAGTAGTGTTTTACACCCCAGGATAATGTACCGGTGGCACTTCAGAAATGCACCGGAAGCGTCCCAGAAATGTACCGGAGGAACCCAGAAAAATTACTGTTTCCACCCCAAAATTACTATTTCCACCCCAATTGCTAAAGGGACACCCGTACAGGATTAGGGGAGGACACTTTTCTTCTCATAATTCAAATTTCATTTTTGGCGGGAAAATATATTCTCTCCCTGGCAGATTTTCAAATTAATTTTCGATGGATTTGTGGAGAAACTAAATGGCTGGAATTAATTGGGTCATATCTATTGAGTATAACAAGATTATTCTGAGCGTTGGAATGAGTTAAATTTGGCTAGAATCCGCTAACTTTCAATCGAGGGTTAAACAGGGAAGATACGCTCGAGTTCTCTGTGAGAGGAATTTTTGGGAAGTTTTTTGGACTAAATGGGGAAGATATCTGATCTTCTTAAGTGTTTATGCAACTATGGAAGTATTACATCTCATATGCGCAGGCAGAGGGGATGGAGAAGATCATATCTCGGCTGACAGTGAAGAAAATGGAAAAAAATATTTTCCGAGTAATGGAGAATTATATGGAGTGCATGAGCGAGATTCGATGGGTATGTTGGCTATAAATAGGTTGCTGGGGTTGAGCAGAGAGGGTGTCGAGAGTCTGGGGGGCTGAGGAGAGCCAGAGAAGAAGAAATTCGAGTTTTCCCAAACTCGGTTTCTGCTGCTGCTGCTGCTGATGAACATGAAGAACACGAAGAACGGACCTGCAACAGCAGTCGTTTTTCTACAATAGTAACGACTAACACCTGTGGGTCGTAATCAGGCAGTCTTATTTTACACAGCGTTTGCGACAGAGGTTTAGCAGTCTTATTTTATCACTGAGGGTCGTAGTTCTCTGGTTTTATTGTATTTCTCATATTCTCATCATTTGTAAACCATTTTTGAGCCATAATAAATTATTTTGAGAGCATTTTTACTATGATGAGTTAAACCCCAACACTGGGACGACGGAGGAGGCCGAGCTTCATACATGGGTAATTTTATTAATTCTTTTTAAGACTTTTGCATTAAAAATTAATTGAAATATGATTTGATTAAATTGGGTGTTATTTGATTAGATGGGTCATGCTTAGCTTAGGTGATTTGATGTTCTATGCTTAACATTTACAATCAATGTTTTGAGAATCTACTTTGGCAAAATAAGAGTCCATATATGTTTTGAGCGATTATTGTTGAGAATAAATCATTGAGCCCTATGTTATGAAGATTGGCCGAATCATTAGTCCCAGTACCTCTCTACCAATTTGTCAATATTTTTGTATATAATTTTTATAAATCTAAAAATCCTTCGCCTTCACAAGTCTTAGAGTTCGAACCTTCATTACTACAACCATCAAAAAAATCTTTAATCATTTTGGCGCCGCCGACGCGGATTTGTGCTTAGGTAAAATTTTTAGGTTTTTTTTTTATTATTTTTTACGTGTCTTTGGTTGTGTCTTTGTATTACAGGTTCGAAGTGGAGCACTAAGGACTTGGAGAGGAAAAAGCTTAAAGCGAAAAGCGAAAAGAGAAGAAAAAAAGGACAATTTTAGGATTTAATTTTTAATTTTTAATTTTTGTTTTAGAGTGTGTGAGGAAAACTGTAATTTTTTATTTATTTATTTTGGACTTTGGACTTTAAACAATTGGATTTTATTTTTTTTTACCCTACGGAAGGGTATTATTAAAAAAAAAATTATATAAACTGTGTGCAGGGAAGGACGACGATTACTATATCGTCTCGGCCCCTCGGGTTCGTACATGACATAGGAGTCGTGGACCGAGTCAACTTCGACGGTTCATCCCCCGTCTGGTACGGGAGGTAAGTCCATCGAAACACTCGGGAATCTCCTGTAAGCAAGTTACTGTATTCCTTAAGGTGATTCATTGATTGAGGACGAATTTGGACTGTTTTTAAATTCCTAGTAAATAGCAAGGCATGGCCAATACAAGATAAGGGTTCGGATTTCATCACCGCTCCCTTCTTGCCCGCCTTAGGAAAACGAAACCTAACGCGAACCCAAGCTTTAAAATTTGGAATAGAACGAGACCGATAGGGTAACGAGCTTAATAGGAAACTCGTTCGAAAAATATTGGTTCCTCTTTAAGCACACTTCAAAGTTCATGATGGTTTCTGTGAGTTGAATGCGTGACTGCGCCGCCTTCTAATGCGGTGAGGCCTTGGGTATCAAAGCTCTACTAAGCTTCCCTCGCCTCGATTCAACTTACATTAGCTCGGATTGATTCCAGAGGGGTGTGCTCAAATTATAACGAATTCCTTTTCGAAGGAATAGAAGCTGGTCTAGAAAACAATTCAAGTGGAGCCATCATGCTTTTTGTTTGCTAGAAATCTTTAGGTTTGCTTTGGTGGAGTCGAGTCGGCCTTGTTTGTGGTTGTGTAGAATTCCCTTGCATTTAAGAATGTCGAGCTGGTATGATAGAATCCAATACAATGAATATCGACCTGAAGTTGAATATGGACATCATCCTTTCTATGACCATGTTGGGAATAGTGGTTGGGAACGCCATCATTTGGAAGGATATGGGTCATACCCTGGTGAGCCCAATTACTGTCCACACATGCATCATTCTTACGAGCAAGAAGATTATAGTACTAGTTCTTCGTCTCTAGAGGATACAATCAAACTATTGAAAAGTAGTCCTTTTTATGATCCCTCTGTTCCTATTCCTCCTTTAGAAGAGTCCCTCAGGGAGTTAGCTGAGTCGACGCGTAAGTTAGCTGAGATGAATAGTGTAATTCTAGACGAAAGAACTACAATAATGAGTGAACTTTCTATAGAGGAATCCCTCAAGCTGATGGCTGAGACGAACGAAAGACTTGCTCGAAATAATCTTACATTCCAAAATAGTGTTTCCAATTTTACCCTTGATGTAAATAGTGAATATTTGCCTAATTTAGAGGACGAGGTTAGAATAAAAGACACTACTTATTTAGATAAGGTTCAATCATCTTCGTACTATGATGATGAGGATAGTAGTAATGAAGAATCTGAAATATGTAGGCATAGTGATCAGGAGTCTAGTAATCCAATTGAGCTGTATAGTGATTATATTATTTCTAGTTCAAATCCAAATAATTTTTATGATTATTCACCTATTCAAAAGGAAGAGGATTTAATTAGGGATACCACCGTTTTAGACGATGTAGATTTTCCTTTTGATTATGAAGCCGATAGTGGTTTAGAGGAACGGGTTCATTTCGAAAATACTGTTTTAGAGTATAGCGACTTAGAAACAATAGTCTTGGAAGAAGAAGATAGACCCGTAGAGATGAGTAAAGATGCACTACCTGATAATAACTTAGAAGAATCTCTTGAATATTTTAAGGACTCTGAATATACGAAAATTCAAGAAATAATTAGAGGTCTATCTAGAGACACTGAAAACTCTAAGTTTTGGGGTGATTATCACTTCCCTAGTGCCTTACCTTTAACTCTCAGAAAGTACCCACACTTAGGACTTGATATCTGTGCCTCGACCATTTTACAAGATTACCTTCATACTCGTTTTCCCGAGCCTAATGATGTCCATGAAGGAGTTCAGTTATTAGAAATCTATCCTCTGGTTGATGTGGTTTGCCTAGGCTATGATACCCAGATTGAATTTGTTTTCCCACCAAATAGTTTTCTTCCAACTGTGGGAACGTTTCAAATGAGTCGAATATTAAGTTCTGAGACTAAGCCTAAGTACTTTAGGTTAATAGAATGGACACATTTTCCTAAGAATGACCACTACTCTCACTGTGGTCAACTATGTAAGTCATATCTGATTGACTTAGAGGATCCGCAATTATTTAGGTTATTACTTCGTGATTCTAAGTTTGTATTTGAGTTTTTACAGACTCTAAGACCTAGTGATTCGGATCCCATCTATGAAGAAACGCAGCCAATGAAAATATTCTATTTAGACCCTTTCATAGAACCTGAACCTGAACCGCAATTAGCGATAGTTTTCAGGAAACTAGGTAAGGGCATGCTATTCTTGTCCACTTTCTTGGTTCATTGCAGTTTCCTTTGGTCAGCTCTATTTAGTTTTGAAGAACCACAGTTATTTCGACTGTTACTTTATGGTTCGAGTTGACTAATCCTTTCCTAAGTCTGGCTGAAGACTTTAAACTTAGCACTTCTTGGGAGGTAACCCAATATCATGCAACACGGTAATATCTTTCCTTACCTCTTTTGCTTCAAATGGTAACAGTTTCTCCTTGTACGTGCTTTTAATTTTATCTTTAACACATTGAGGACAATGTTAGATTTAAGTTTGGGGGTATGGGAGAAACTTTTTAGTTGCAATAAATAAACTCCAGAGCCTAGAAATTTATGCGTATTTAGGATGGAACTAACCAATCTAAGTGTATGGAAGCATTTTGGTTGTAGGAGTTGAGGAACCAATCTGATTAGATGGAAACATCTAAAGAGTCTATTCATAAAAGCACTGAGCTCAGGTGTTAGAAATAACATGATAGTTTCACCATATCTCGTTGAGTCCTTTTCACTTCTATTTTTATTTTATTTTGTTTTTAAACTATGTACTCTAAGTGATTAGGTGGGGAACACGATTCAAGTTGTTACCACTGCTAGGGTGAATTAGAGTGACTGAGTTACTAAAAAAAAAAAAGACCGGACCAGTTAGACCAATCGGAATAAGTATTAACACTTGGATAGCAATATGCGTGTGTTCTCCCTGTTTCCGTCGCCTAAGCAAGCGTGGAATGCAGGACCCGTGGGAACTATCGTGTAATCTGCTGACAAGAAGCATGCGCTTGGATCAAAAAGATATATTCATGCCGTTAAGTTAAAAAAAATGGTTATTGTTCTGTGTAGTCAACTGCTGGTTCCCTTGTATTTGCCAGTTTGTTGATCTAGATTTAAGTTATTGACCACTGGTTCCCTTGTATATGCCAGTTGTGTTGATATTAGTCAGACCGGTATCTCAGTCCATTAGGATAGGTTCATTCTGGCAGTGGCCTTCAGACAGATATGGGAAACGCCGTTCACTTAGTAAACATCAAAACCATCTATGTTTTTCTATATCCATCTCTTAATCTTTCCATGTAATTAGTTTGACTCCGAATATGATGTCCATAGTGCAACTATCTGAGTAGAGCTCTGTCACTTATATATGAATTTTAGTATGCTTGAGTGCAAACTCGTGTACATCAATTGGAATTTCGCATCAGGGTACTTCCTCTTGTAGTCAATAAGTATGCCAACCAAGGAGATTCTTTAGTGCCTTCCAAGGTTCGTTGTAGATAGCTAGGGTCTGGAGTATTAAGGTTTTGTGGGTATATCTCTTGTAAGCCCTCCCGAGATTAACTCGGTTTTATTTTTTTATTTTTGCTCGAGGACTAGCAAATAATAAGTTTGGGGGTATTTGATAGACGCATTTATGTGTCTATTTTGTTCTCAATATTCTGTATTGTTAGACTCGATTAAGTACTTATTGTGTTATTTTGTGTTTTTGTAGATGTTTTTAGAGAAATAAGCCTTTGCGGCGAAATGTGCTCGAAAAGTAGTGTTTTACACCCCAGGATAATGTATCGGTGGCACCTCAGAAATGAACCGGAAGCGTCCCAGAAATGTACCGGAGGAACCCAGAAAAATTACTATTTCCACCCCAATTGCTAAAGGGACACCGTACAGGATTAGGGGGAGGACACTTTTCTTCTCATAATTCAAATTTCATTTTTGGCGGGAAAATATATTCTCTCCCTGGAAGATTTTCAAATTGATTTTCGATGGATTTGTGGAGAAACTAAATGGCTGGAATTAATTGGGTCATATCTATTGAGTATAACAAGATTATTCTGAGCGTTGGAATGAGTTAAATTTGGCTAGAATCCGCTAACTTTCAATCGAGAGTTAAACAGGGAAGATACGCTCGAGTTCTCTGTGAGAGGAATTTTTGGGAAGTTTTGTGGACTAAATGGGGAAGATATCTGATCTTCTTAAGTGTTTATGCAACTATGGAAGTATTACAGCTCATATGCGCAGGCAGAGGGGATGGAGAAGATCATATCTCAGCTGACAGTGAAGAAAATGGAAAAAAATATTTTCCGAGTAATGGAGAATTATATGGAGTAATGAGCGATATTCGATGGGTATGTTGGCTATAAATAGGTTGCTGGGGTTGAGCAGAGAGGGTGTCGAGAGTCTAGGGGGCTGAGGAGAGCCAGAGAAGAAGAAATTCGAGTTTTCCCAAACTCGGTTTCTGCTGCTGCTGATGATGATGAACATGAAGAACACGAAGAATGGACCTGCAACAGCAGTCGTTTTTCTACAGTAGTAACGACTAACACCTGTGGGTCGTAATCAGGCAGTCTTATTTTACCCAGCGTTTGCGATAGAGGTTTAGCAGTCTTATTTTATCACTGAGGGTCGTAGTTCTCTGGTTTTATTGTATTTCTCATATTCTCATCATTTTTAAACGATTTTTGAGCCATAATAAATTATTTTGAGAGCATTTTTACTATGATGAGTTAAACCCCAATACTGGGACGACGGAGGAGGCCGAGCTTCATACATGGGTAATTTTATTAATTCTTTTTAAGACTTTTGCATTAAAAATTAATTGAAATATGATTTGATTAAATTGGGCGTTATTTGATTAGATGGGTCATGCTTAGATTAGGTGATTTGATGTTCCATGCTTAACATTTACAATCAATGTTTTGAGAATCTACTTTGGCAAAATAAGAGTCCATATATGTTTTGAGCGATTATTGTTGAGAATAAATCATTGAGCCCTATGTTATGAAGATTGGCTGAATCATTAGTCCCAGTACCTCTCTACCAATTTGTCAATATTTTTGTATATAATTTTTATAAATCTAAAAATCCTTCACCTTCACAAGTCTTAGAGTTCGAACCTTCATTACTACAACCATCAAAAAAATCTTTAATCAGAGAACTTACGGAGCAACACAGTATATGCACAAAAATGTGGATCGGAGATCGGCCAGTGCTACGGAATACACAAGCATTCATTCTATTTTCCATCACTATTTGCACAATGACATACAATAGACATGATCCTTGTAAACAAAAGTTTTATCCTTTCTTCCATCAAATAATGACATAAAAGGCTTTAAACTTTGTAAGTCAAAAGTTCATTCTATCTTTTATCAATACTTTCATACCGACATAATAGAGATAAATTTTGAACAAGTATGGGACATTCATAGGTTCACGGACGTAAACAACATATGCCATAACAATTTGCAATATATAAAATCATAAAGATTAAAATTGAAAAAATCATCTTTCAAAAATTAGAATTTAAATAAATAAATCTAAAAACATGAAGATGAAAACGTTGGACATAGCTATGTTTACTCACAATAATGGCTATTCCAAAACCTAGTTATTCTTCAAAAAACACAAGAAATAAATTATCATAAGAAGATTTACTAGACATAATACATCAAAGTTCTTTGAGAACCTCATACCTTTCAATGAATTCATCATAGAAGGTATCACTGATTTCCTTTATTCTCTTGAACGTAGACACTCCATGTTCGTGAGTTAGAACACAAACTTTACGATCAACAACCCGAGAAAGTTGTCTAGCCTTGACACAGTCCATGATGAGTTTCTTCTGATTCCGTATCAGAATATTTTGATTTTCAGTTGGATATTTGCAAACTCGACCTTTGAGTCGTTCTGAAAACGAGTTAAATCCTTGACAGAATCATCAACCCAGGAGTTATGTTCCTTCCTTGCAAGCATCTTCTTTACAACCAGCTCTTGAATCGAATCACGTCCTTGAGTGTCTTCCTCCATATCAAGATGCACAATCTCTTGAGATTTTGCAGAGTTCTCCATATAATTTTTGTTAGAGATAAAATAACACAATATAGAGTATATATATATGTTTGTAAACAGGAGAAGGAAACTCTTGCTATGGAAACCCTATGAACTCACTAGAGGAGGACACGAACGTTCGTGGACCGGAAGCAATAAGAACACAAACAACACAAAACAAAAATATTATACAACGCACTTGAGCATTTCTCAATCATCATCCTTGTAGCTCCCAAGCTAGGTACAAGGACGAGGATACCTGGAATCAGGTGGTAGAGTGAGAAGTAATCCCACTACGATCATTGAGGAAAAAGTTGTAAACATCATCTGAATATTTAACCTTTGTGTTCTTTGCCATTCTTCGGTTGACTTTCATCCCAGATGAGTAGGACACAACCTGTTTAACATATCCGTCAGAAGGATTTCTCTGAGGACAAAATCTAGGACCTCTTGAGATTGATTCAAGAGGGTCAGGATTCAGAGAAATCCATTTCCTAGACTTAGATTTACCAGACTCATTCTTATAAACACATGGAATGTGTTCATTAGTGGCACAAGAATTTATACCATTAAGATGAACTTGTAACCTGTGACGATTTCTAGAAGAGATGTCATTTTTATAAGATTTATGGTTTTCTGCAGGAAAGAGATTCACTGTAGATGTCGTCAGACGATTTACTCCATTGACAGTAGAAAGAAGCAAATTATGGAGATTAGAAATTTGTTTCCTTCTGGAAAAACAATGAAGATCATAGTGATTCTTTTTCCCACAGAAGGAACAACATTGTGGAATTGAGACATGATTTCCTTGACTCAAAACTTCTGCCTGCACATGCGAATTTTGCAAGTGCTTCACCGTAGGTAATTCCTTGGAGGAATTTTTATTTACGCTAGGTAAAACCTTGTGAGTATCAGGAGAAGGTGTAGAAGATGACTTAATCATCAAGACAGAGTTTTCCTTTTTCAAGGTGTTACACTGTTCTCGGGCAAGTGGAAGAGATGCAACAAGTTTCTCTTTTTCAACATGATAGTTGATTATTTCTGATGAATGAGCCTTGACTAAACGCTTTTCTCTAACAGTATATTCAAGAGTACTAATCTTTTCACGATGTAGAGTAGTTTCTTGAACCAATTGTTCGATCTTTTTAGAGAGAGATTCAATGAAGATGTAGAGTTCACGTTCCCTTGCAAGATATTTCTCAAATTCATCAATAAGCTGATCATTATTTTTTTCAAGAGTCTTGGTTTCAGAAACTTGAAGGTCAATGATATCAGCAGATTTTTTTCAATATTTTGGTGAGTTCCATTTCAGATTCTGACATGAGCTCACAAATCTTGTTTTTCCCTCGGGATTCGGAAGAATCTACTAAGGAGCTATCCTTTAAGGCAACCCAAGATTTTTGGTGAAATCAGAATCTTTGGAAGACATATCGATAAGCGTTATCTTGTGAGATACTTCGTAGGTCCTCAGAACACAGATTTCTATAAACACATACTTATAAGGTCTTTAACGTGTTTGCTTGCTCTGATACCAATTGAAAATGCGGGGGTCTAACAACCACACCCAGATCAGGGTTTGCGATCCAAGTTACTTGGTAACAAAGCATTCAATATTCACCGTTAGATGAAAAACCTGAATCAACCAAGCTAATATCTTTCAACCGTTAGATCGAACTTAGCTTGTTACACACAAATGAAATGTACCCTTATTTAGGTTTATGTAACCGTACCTAAACATGTACACCATGTTGCTTCACAAATAGTTAAACGATGTTAGCCATATGATTACTCTCATATCAACCTTATTCATCTTAACCATAACTAATTAAAATGACTCAAATGAAACTAGTTAAAGAGTTGTTCAATTGCTATAATCTCATAGAATTATACAAGAACACAATTGAAGAAAAATCGGTTTGATTCACTCGAATCAATCATGAACATTATAGCCACGATTTTCAAAGATTGCATTCCTTATTATATAAATAGAAAGCAACTGACTCTGACATGGCCAATGCTGAGAACATGTATGACTGTCTTTTTCTTGTTGTGCATATTTGTACTTATCCTCTCATTATTATTACTGCATGCTCCATAAAAAAATTATTATGACTCTGGATTATATCTTACCTATCTCTATTGGAAAAGTTTTAAAAATGAGAATGTCATTGATTTTTTCATTCATTTAAAGCAATATCTGAATTCAGCTGAGATATATTTATGCTCTTTGTCAAAATATAGTATCCAACACCTTCTTCATGTTTATGAAAATCTTCTCTTTTTCTATATGGTTATGGGTAAAAGGGCTCATGGGTATGACTCTACGATTTTATCATGGAATCCTCAGGGTCAAAAGGCTTATCATCTGAATCCTTTAAGCACCAGAATATTACTACATCTCAAGTTTTCTGTTATAATTAAGTTATTATGTACCTATTTCAAATTTCTAGTTGTTTTTCTTATTAGAGCGTAGCTCGGTTGAACCCATCAAGCGTAGGTATGTCAAGTTTGGTTGTTATATTTTTAGTATCAAAACTCATCTAGAGTCTCTTGATTAAATGTACTAGAGTCAACTTCGTTTAAGTTTGACTAGAAAGTCTAGGAATGTTGAGACTTACAAGTATTACCCTGAAGACCTGAAGAATGTGAAGAAGTAACCACTACAACGAAGATATCATCCTTCCACTTGAGTTTAATAATACTGACTTTACTTGGTTTATTCCTAATGTATCTTTCAAGTCGTTTTATGTTGAAATCACAACATGGGAAGCTATATTTATAAAACTCTAGTGATTAGACTTGGTCATAGCATTATGATCAAAGTGTTATATTGAATTACGAAGTATAACATTATCTTTTGAACTTTGTAAATATGACATCAACATAATATATGTATTTAGTTACTTGATTATGTGTGGGATATAGGTGTGATCTCATCCTAGGAAACTATGTATTATTACATTGGTTTAAGTAAGTAAATGTATAAACTTGTTTCATAATTGAAAGGGAAATCAATTGTAACACCCCGTGTTTTTAGCATGGCGCATGCTAAAATATGCGCCATGGCCTGAGATGAAGCTTCATCCAAAGCTTCTGTTGCGTAGGAAAAGGAACATTGGCCCTTGGCGAATGCGTTGAAAATGTTCAACCAACATGGCTGGACATCAGGTTGGCAATGGACAACCAACATGGCTGGACACCGAGCTGGTAATGTACAACCAACATGGATGGACATCGGGTTGGCAGTGGACAACCAACATGGCTGGACACCGAGTTGGCAGCGGACAACCAACATGGCTGGACATCGGAGTTGGAATAGGCAGTGAGCATCCATCTTGGCCGGTCATTCATAAATTCATGGCAACGACCATGAATAATGAACCAAGCATGTCAATATGCTCCCCTTTCCATACTTGTAGAAATTCCATTAAGACATATATATGGAGGGGTAGTTGGTTGAAGGTGCATATACGGATCATGCACCAAGTGAGATAGACTTAGAGATGTACATCCATCGCGGCCCTTCACGGGACCTGGCTCAGTAAATGTTCAGCCGTCATGGCCGGACATTGAAACTGGACTGTGAGCCAGAACTGAATGTACAACCATTACGGTCGTACATCGCAGTTGGCCAGAATGGTAAGGTGCAGCCATCATGGCCTGGGGAGTTGATGAATGATTTTTTCTCCCCCATTTTGAGTTGTAAAAATGTCAAATTAACATATATATAGGGAGGGGTAGTTGGTTGATGGTGCATATGTGGACTATGCAGCAAGTAAGCTTCATAGATTAGCCCGAAGAGTATAAATGATGCCCAAGGCTCATTTATAGTTGCATAGCATCGCGAAGAGGACATTTTATGCTTAGGCATCGTTATGCCATATTGCGGACCAAACATGCATCACTTGGATGTATTTTGACGGAACGACCTATACGGACTAGGCCATTACCTTTATTGCTTGGCCACGGCCTCGCAAACGAGTTGGTTTAAGTTTCTGTCCCTTAGAGGATGAACTACGGTCTGTGCTTGATCCCTTTAGAGTAGGAAAGGGTACGTAGGCAGCCACAATGAGTTGCAGCATTGCCGGTCCAGCACTTTGTTGCTCATATCATCTATTTGGGAGATGATTGCGGCACATTGACCTCTCATATCATCTAAGCTCGGTGATGCGATGCAAGAGATGGTTGTGGCCAAACTTGTTGAGAAAAGTTGCATTCCATTCACTGGATGCTCATATTTCTTATCAAGGCGTTCGATACAGGCTAAAAACCCGAGTGTCGTAATTTAGCTCAACAGAAGTCCATTTTGATGGGAAACGACCCTAAGATCAAGACATGTTGATCTATAGATCCACATGGTCACCAGAATTTATCCAAATTCCATCGTTTAGGGCCTCAAAAGGCCGTTTTTTCCGTTTTAAGAAAGTTTTTGGTTTACTTAATAAACCCTTCGCATAATAAGGGTAAGTTGGAACGGTGTGGAACCTAAGTTAGCTGCATCATGATCGTCGAGCATATCTGCAAGGGAAAATGAGCGTGCATTTTCCTAGCTTTAAGGCACGGATCGTAGCTTCATCATGGCGCATCGGGGAAGTTACGGCCTGCGAGGCAACGCGCCAAAGGCGTAATTTTACGGCCTGTCACATCAACAAGTGTATTGGTCTGGTTTTTCATTGAATAATATTTGGATAACCAATGCAAGATGACAAGGTATAACCAATCTTAACTTATGTTGAGAATCAAGGTAGAACTGGTGATAGGTGTCTAAAACACCTAATTTTATATCTAGTATTTATGTTTTTTTTGTTATTGTCTTTGTGAATTGTGGTATCTTATGTTCGCTTTTGAGTTTTATAGGTGTTTTGGAATTATTAGAGCAAAGGAGGAGAAATATGAGCTAAAGGCTGGACTTGGAGGCACAGGGCGTTGACGGAGACGAAGCTGGCAAGCACACAGCTCTCTTAAGGCATTGGAAAGAAATATTCAGCCATCCAAGACTGACAGCTGAATGGAGAATATTAGGTCTGCCCGCATCCAAGCTGTAGGTACCCTGAGTGATCCCAGTTATTACTAAACCCTGAAATCGTGAGAAATCAATCTCTCTCAATCATTTCTGTTCGAACTCAGAGGAGACTCATGAAAGTGAATCTGAGAAAGGGAAGAACGCGTGATTCTGCCAAGATTAGGTGGTAATCTGGAAAGCAGCAAGAAATTAAGAGTGGGTATGAGTATAATCAGGGTTGATTGAGATTTAGAAGTGGAACGAGTTCATGAATTTGTAGCTTGAATTTGGGATTAGATGGCAATTGAGAAACACAGATGAAAAGGGGATCTGGTGAGTGATTTTGGTTTTCTGCAGGAGCAATAAGAGATGGGTTTGTTCTGGTTCAAGACAGGGAAGAGGAAGATCGAAGCAAATCATGGAAGAACAACAACTATTGCTGTTGTATTGAATTGAAGAATCGATGGAGATTGAAATGGAGTTGTCTCTGTTGTTTTCGATTGAGCAGACGGGTTCAAGATGTTACTGAAGCTGAAATTGCTGAAGCAAGAACTTGTGGAGTTGCTGAGATGGGCAGTAATGCAAGAGCTAGGTTAGATGTTAGTTAAGATGAGAATGGTGGTTTGAAGCAGTTTCAGATGCCAATGGAGACAGTTGTGGTGCTCAAGTTTCTGGAGATTTGATTGTTTAGCTGCTGCTGTTGATTTGAGAGTGTGAACAGGAAACTGCAGGGAAATGGCATTTGCAGGCGGAGTTCAAAGAGGAGATGCGATAGAGTTGGAGGAGCAGAAAAGCAGAATTGGAGCAGTAAGGTATTGTGTTTGGTATACAGGGGGCTGGTGTTGCTGTTGCACCTAGAATATTGAGAAGTTTGTGCAGTTAACAAAGAAGCTGAGATGCCGTTGCGATTGTTTGTGCAGGGTATGAGTTCAGGTTGTGGTATGAATCAATAGTTGAGAGAATGGGGTTAGAAGTGATGAGATAAGAAGATTGAGAAGAGATGATTTGATGCTTAATGAATGCTTAGGAGGTTTGCAGTTCAGTGTGCAGGTGGTGTTAGCTCAAGTGCAGGGAGTGATATTGCAAGTGAATGGAGAAGTTGGTCGATTTGCTGGTGCGGGTACTGAATAAAGCTGATGTTGCAGTTGTAGTCAGTGCTGATGGTGTTTCTAAGACAATAAAGAAGACCTGAAATGGGTGTGATAGCTGCTACTGTGTGGTGGTATTGAGACTGGTAGAAATGGAGAACAACAGCTGCAAGCAATGGAGTTGAAATAACAGGCAATATTGGTTTGCAGTGTGGGTCTGTGTTGCTGTGGTGTTGATTAGGAGCTACAGGGCTGGAAGGAATGGAATTGTATGTTGTTGCTGCCGATGTTGTTGATTACAGGGGTATGAAGTTGAGTTGTGATTTTGGTATGAGGCAGTGATGGCTAAGAATGGTTTGAAGCTGCAGTCTGGCGATGCTGCTGATTCACACTGAAATGGTGAGTTAAGCTGAGATTGCAGGGGAGCTTGAAGCAGTAATGAAATGGTGTCTGCGAGTCTTGGAAATGGGTTTGAGGTTGTGCAGAAATGATGAAAAGAAGACATTTGTTTGGGTGATGTTCTCTACCAAGATTGGGTCTAAAATTGATATAGAAGAAAACAGAGGCAAGCTGGGATGAATGTGTTTTGATATGGCGCAGCTGGAAGGGATCGATTGAGTATCATGTTGAACTGAGCTGGGAAGGGTACCGTGAGTGGTTGCAGGCAGATGTGATAAAGGTTGTGCAGGCATGAAATGGAGAGATGGCTGGTGCCGAGATGCAGTACAAGGAAATGATGGAGATTGTTGCTGCTGAATTGAATGGAGCAGAGAAGCAACAAGGAATGATTGAATGGATTATGTGAATAAATAGATGTATGTAAGGCTCTGCAGGGATGAATTATTGAAAGGCTTGAATGCAGCTTGGATTGATCAGAAAACAGTCAAAACTCGGCCGGAATCAGTTATGGCCGAGTTGACTCAGTGAGTTAGCCCGAACCTGATTTATAAAGAAGAATTTGGACCTGTTTTTAGTGGGCTTCACTCATGGGCTGGCTCAACGACAGAGTTGGAACGTGAAGGCACATAAAGTATATAAAAGAAGGGTTCTATTTCCATATTATCATCTTCTACCTTTGCCTAGGGTTTACAACATGATAGGTTTTCTCTTCCTTCTTGTTATGAATTCCATGAATATGAGCTAAGTTTTTATTATTGGTTAAGGAATAAGTTGGAGTTCCAACCATGATATTTATGCAATGAATTAGTTTTGTCTCCATATTTTATTGCTTATGATTCACTTTTAATATTGTTATATGATTTGAATGCATGTTTAGTCGA
>NC_039358.1:87463061-87463274 GCF_003573695.1 Papaver somniferum
CCCTGAGTGATCCCAGTTATTACTAAACCCTGAAATCGTGAGAAATCAATCTCTCTCAATCATTTCTGTTCGAACTCAGAGGAGACTCATGAAAGTGAATCTGAGAAAGGGAAGAACGCGTGATTCTGCCAAGATTAGGTGGTAATCTGGAAAGCAGCAAGAAATTAAGAGTGGGTATGAGTATAATCAGGGTTGATTGAGATTTAGAAGTGG
>NC_039358.1:87463284-87466727 GCF_003573695.1 Papaver somniferum
TCCATGAATATGAGCTAAGTTTTTATTATTGGTTAAGGAATAAGTTGGAGTTCCAACCATGATATTTATGCAATGAATTAGTTTTGTCTCCATATTTTATTGCTTATGATTCACTTTTAATATTGTTATATGATTTGAATGCATGTTTAGTCGAATCACGAATCGATTGAATTAGTTTTCATCTCTATTGCTAGATTAGGGTCATTATACGCAAAAGTGATAATTCCTTATTGCAAGTAGCATAATTGTGAGTATTGCTTGTAGTGATACATCCTAGTAGTCACAAGTGGATCATAACCTTTGTTAACACGGATTAGTGCTTTTACACGTTCGTTTGCATTGATTAGTCTTATTTCATAGAACTTAGTGCTCGTAGGGAGTTAAACTTAATTGTGCTTTTACACTTTAGGTTGCTTTCTAGGTAGAATTCACATTCGCATCTTTTAATGTGTTTGTTGAAAACAAGAGGAAATTAGCGGGACATTCTTGCGATCAAGGTATCCTAGGACTTTTAATAAATTGAGATTAAATATAAATCCTAGTTATTGTTACAAATTCATGTTTGTGAATGAAAACTAATCCTTGACCAATATCTTCATCTTATTGATTTGCTTGTTTATTTAATTATTTGCTTTTAGTTTATTTTCCTTTACATAAAAATCAGAAATCCCTCTTGTTTATATAGGAAACCGAAACAACTTGACAACCTAGATCCTCTCTGTGGGAACGATCCTTTCTTACCCTTGTTATATTATTTATTTTGAGTTGTGAGAAAGTGTAATTTATTTTTGACGCATACGACATCGATCAAATTTTGGAGCCGCTGCCGGGGAGGCATCGGTTGTCACTTGTTTTTGGTTTCTTATTTTCTTGTTTTTAGTTTTGTTTTATTTTCTGGTTTTTAACCTTGTTTTGAGAATCGTGTTTCAGGTACTTATTTCTCATGGATGGAGCATATTGGAACAATGGATACGGTTTCCAACAATCTCAACAACATGACAACTTCCAACAATTCCAGGGGTATAATCAAAACCAGTTCATTGGCTATGACCAATATTCCATGGATCCTTATGGTTTTCCTCAACAACCTTATGGCGGGTATGTGTGTGAACAACCACAAGGATGGGAGGATTCTTATGCTCGTGAACAAAAAGTCTCTGACTTTCTAGACAAAGTTTCCAACTTTGTACAACAAGAGTTCCAAAAAGATAAAGAGGCTACAGAAGAGCAACTCCAAGAACTTCGTGAAGGTATGGCTAACTTACAAAGAGGTATTGATCAAATCAAAGAAGAAAGGTATGAGGAAGAACTTTGCTTTAAAAACAATAACTATTTTAATGTGCCTATGGTTTGTGATGAATATTTGATTGATGTTAATGTTGAAAAGGGCCAACCTTTGGGGTCTTTCGTTGATAATTGTGTAACTACCTCAACTCTTGATCTTAATAATGATCATTCACCTATTCAAAAGGATGAGATTGAGATTAGCAACACTAAATTCAGCGACAATCAATCTTATGTTAGCTATGAAATTGACGATGATTATGAAGATACATCGCTTGAACCAACTCATGGTGACATTACCCAAAGGTGTACAATGGAATTCTGGGATCAAGATGAAGACGAAGAGGAATATGTTGACACTTGTGTAGATTACTCAAGCATTGATCTTAATAATGATCAAGAGCCTATTCAAAGGGTGGAGCTTGAGGATGATGCATTTTTGAGTCTTCTAAAAAAGTTCCTTATAGCGAAATTTGCAGCCGCGAAAGAGTTTGATCCTAATGATGACGAGTATGTTGAGAATGTGACCGTTATGACCAATATTGTGGAAGACCCAATTGATCTTGCAAAGGATTATAATGATGATGTTAATGCTGAGACTTCAGTTAAGGTAGAAACGTATGAAGAATGGTTGCAAGGTTTGATAGAGGACCATGATATAAAAGAGGTGAGTAATTCACTTGAGTTTTTCAAGGATGAAGAGGATTATGTGATACAAGAGATTGTGCAAGGTTTGTCTAACCCTTTGAATGTTGTTTCTTCTCCTTTACCTCTTGTTGGTTTGAATGTATGTGCTTCGAGAATATTGTTGAATGACTTTATTTCTCGATTTCCGCCATTAGAAACATTTGATTCTCATACTATGGATTTTGCAAAGAAGAAACCATAGAAGTTCCTGATTTTTATGTTCTTTATACACTTCCAAGTGTAGAAAAGAATAAGTGTGGGGGAAACTTCTATCGGTTAATAGCTTTGTTTATGTTTTATGAAACAGATATTTGTGTGAAGCTAGTGTTTGCAAAACAGGTTACGTGGAAGGATCCCCAACTTTTCAGATTGTTGGTATATGGGGAATGAATCTTGCAAGGTTATAGTCGGGCTGACGACTTTAAACCAAGCGCTAAATGGGAGGCAACCCATAGGATGAGTATTTCTTGTCTTGTTTTTAGCTTTTTCTTGTCTCGTATTTACTTTTTCTGATTTCTTGTTGCATATAATTATATGATTTCCCACCTTGACTTTCTTTGGACGATTCAATTTACATTGAGGACAAAGTTTAAGTGTGGGGGAGTGATTAAGCATTTGCATTGTAAATTTTTCATGAAATTTTCAATTTTTGTGTGAAATAGTGAATAAACAAACTCCAACTTGTAGTTAGTTTAGAGTCACATAGTATACATGTCGCTAAGATTACATCGAAATTCTCATAAGAGTGACTGAACTTAGAGATGACAGAGAACATGATCGGGTTCCTTACTTGTATGAGAGTTAAAGTTGGATTTAACCATCCCAGTGGCAAATGAGGTGCAGACTGAATTCGGTATTAGAGTAGTGGTCCCCTATAGTGGAGACTACCCATGTTACATCATGAGAGGCACTGACCTTCACTTATTTGTACCTGTCTAAATATGTGCTTTTAGAGTGTGTGTCACCGTACGTAAACTCCGGGTAGAATGGTGAGCTACCCAACCTCCCACCAATAGAAGCACTATTTTGATCTCTTGAGTGCTATTTTATCAATCATGAATGGTGACATCGAATTGCTAACTTACATACCACTTATAATCTTGTTCGCAGTTAGCACCATCCACTTTATCTCTCTACACCAACAGGTCCATAGAAACACCATCATCATCAACAAGAGGAGCATCACAAATTCGAAGGAAAGTTGAAGACGTTCAAGTTTTACAAGCAACAATACATAAATGAGCAGATTTCATATTCAAGTATAGCAACAAGACAAGGAGCAGAATTTTTACAAGTTGAAGACTATTGTACGAGAGCGAATATTATCAAGATGAGAATTCAAGAAGTTTATGATATCGAGACATATAAGTTGTGAAGAATCAAGCGGTAAAGTACTTACACCATGACCTTTGTACTTGCATTTTTTATTTTATCATATTTGTATATTATTTTCTCTTGTTCCAAAAAAAAAA
>NC_039358.1:87466940-87519393 GCF_003573695.1 Papaver somniferum
AGACATGGTCATTTTATGCTAAGTCCCTTGTCAAAAAGAAAAAAAAAAGAGAAAAAAGAGACAAGAGAAAATTTTGTTAGGTTTATTATTCGTTTTACTATTTTGTTTTGTTTTTATTTTGTATTTTTTTTATTTTTCTTGTCTCAATAAAAAAAAAAGAAGAACAAAGAAGAAAAAGAGGCAAGAAAAATCCTTTGTATCATATTTTGGTTCGTATAGTTCGTTTTTAGTTTTGCATTCTTTCAATAAAGCCAATGGAAAGAAGGAATATCCACAATGAAGTTTCAAGCAACAAGGAATTAGAGGAAATAATCTCATTGTCAAGATTCTACGAAGTTCAAGATTTCATCATCAAGAGTTGAAGACCGAAGACGAAAATGAAGACACCGATTGAAGACCGAAGACGTTTCTATTGATGTTGTGAGAGTGGTGCTAGCTGCAAGCCGAACGGATAACGAGGTAAGTAAGCATATTTCCACCTTCGTTAAGTGGTTGATTTCCTTTCTTAGAGATCTTCAAAAAAAAAAAAGGTTTTCAAAATGAATAAAAGATGTGGGTTTTCAAAACAATTCGGAGGGTTTTGCCTTCCTACCATTCAACTTGTCGCAGGATTCTCTCTTCGTTCCTACCTGGACACATGTGTGACCTATAAAAAGTTGTTTATTATTGAGAGCAACTTCATAAAACCCTTTCTTGTGAGGCAGAGTCGAGACTTTTGATCACTCCGAACCCGAATTTCTTTCGATAAGGGATGGTTATTTCTCTCTCAACTTTTAAGAATGAGAATGTGTTCATTTATATGTCTAACTTCTTATGACTAGTGTGCAGAATTTCTATGTCTTCTTAGCGCGTTGGATGCTATCATTTCGGAGAACTAGTAAGTTAGTAAAGTAGGTTTTGTGGGTATATCTCTAGTAAACCTTCACGAGACTATAACTCGTCCACTAGGGACACCTAGGGGTTTAAAGGCTTGCTACACATGCTAAGTGTGACCGTAGCCTCGACGACACGGAGTTGTATGTATGTTTTAAAATAAATTTGTTTGGTTTTCTCGAGCACTAGCAAAGTCTAAGTGTGGGGGAATTTGATAGGTGTCTAAAACACCTAATTTTATATCTAGTATTTTTGCTTTCTTTTCTATTGTCTTTGTGAATTGTGGTATCTTATGTTCGCTTTTGAGTTTTATAGTTGTTTTGGAGTTATTAGAGCAAAAGAGGAGAAATATGAGCTAAAGGTTGTACTTGGAGGCACAGGGCGTTGACGGAGACGAAGCTGGCAAGCACACAGCTCTCTTAAGGCATTGGAAAGAAATATTCAGTCATCCAAGACTGACAGCTGAATGGAGAATATTAGGTCTGCCCGCATCCAAGCTGTAGGCGCCCTGAGTGATCCCAGTTATTACTAAACCCTGAAATCGTGAGAAATCAATCTCTCTCAATCATTTCTGTTCGAACTCAGAGGAGACTCATGAAAGTGAATCTGAGAAAGGGAAGAACGCGTGATTCTGCCAAGATTAGGTGGTAATCTGGAAAGCAGCAAGAAATTAAGAGTGGGTATGAGTATAATCAGGGTTGATTGAGATTTAGAAGTGGTACGAGTTCATGAATTTGTAGCTTGAATTTGGGATTAGATGGTAATTGAGAAACACAGATGAAAAGGGGATCTGGTGAGTGATTTTGGTTTTCTGCAGGAGCAATAAGAGATGGGTTTGTTCTGGTTCAAGACAGGGAAGAGGAAGATCGAAGCAAATCATGGAAGAACAACAATTATTGCTGTTGTATTGAATTGAAGAATCGATGGAGATTGAAATGGAGTTGTCTCTGTTGTTTTCGATTGAGCAGACGGGTTCAAGATGTTACTGAAGCTGAAATTGCTGAAGCAAGAACTTGTGGAGTTGCTGAGATGGGCAGTAATGCAAGAGCTAGGTTAGATGTTAGTTGAGATGAGAATGGTGGTTTGAAGCAGTTTCAGATGCCAATGGAGACAATTGTGGTGCTCAAGTTTGTGGAGATTTGATTGTTTAGCTGTTGTTGTTGATTTGAGAGTGTGAACAGGAAACTGCAGGGAAATGACATTTGCAGGCGGAGTTCAAAGAGGAGATGCTATAGAGTTGGAGGAGCAGAAAAGCAGAATTGGAGCAGTAAGGTATTGTGTTTGGTATACACCTAGAAGACTGAGAAGTTTGTGCAGTTAACAAAGAAGCTGAGATGCTGTTGCGATTGTTTGTGCAGGGTAAGAGTTCAGGTTGTGGTATGAATCAATAGTTGAGAGAATGGGGTTAGAAGTGATGAGATAAGAAGACTGAGAAGAGATGATTTGATGCTTAATGAATGCTTAGGAGGTTTGCAGTTCAGTGTGCAGGTGGTGTTAGCTCAAGTGCAGGGAGTGATATTGCAGGTGAATGGAGAAGTTGGTCGATTTGCTGGTACGGGTACTGAATGAAGATGATGTTGCAGTTGTAGTCAGTGCTGATGGTGTTTCTGAGACAATAAAAAAGACCTGAAATGGGTGTGATAGATGCTACTGTGTGGTGGTATTGAGACTGGTAGAAATGGAGAACAACAGCTGCAAGCAATGGAGTTGAAATAGCAGGCAATATTTGTTTGCAGTGTGGATCTGTGTTGCTGTGGTGTTGATTAGGAGCTACAGGGCTGGAAGGAATGGAATTGTATGTTGCTGCTGCCGATGTTGTTGATTACAGGGGTATGAAGTTGAGTTGTGATTCTGGTATGAGGCAGTGATGGCTAAGAATGGTTTGAAGCTGCAGTCTGGCGATGCTGCTGCTTCACAGCTGAAATGGTGAGTTAAGCTGAGATTGCAGGGGAGCTTGAAGCAGTAATAAAATGGTGTCTGCGAGTCTTGGAAATGGGTTTGAGGTTGTGCTGAAATGATGAAAAGAAGACATTTGTTTGGGTGATGTTCTCTACCAAGATTGGGTCTGAAATTGATATAGAAGAAAACAGAGGCAAGCTGGGATAAATGTGTTTGGATATGGCGCAGCTGGAAGGGATCATGTTGAACTGAGCTGGGAAGAGTACCGTGAGTGGTTGCAGGCAGCTGTGATAAAGGTGGTGCAGGCATGAAATGGAGAGATGGCTGGTGCCGAGATGCAGTACAAGGAAATGATGGAGATTGTTGCTGCTGAATTGAATGGAGCAGAGAAGCAACAGGGAATGATTGAATGGATTATGTGAATAAATAGATGTATGTTAGGCTCTGCAGGGATGAATTATTGAAAGGCCTGAATGCATCCTGGATTGATCAGAAAACAGTCAAAACTCGGCCGGAATCAGTTATGGACGAGTTGACTCAGTGAATTAGCCCGAACCTGATTTATAGAGAAGAATTTGGACCTGTTTTTAGTGGGCTTCACTCATGGGCTGGCTCAACGACAGAGTTGGAACGTGAAGGCACGTAAAGTATATAAAAGAAGGGTTTTATTTCCATATTATCATCTTCTTATATCTTTGCCTAGGGTTTACAACATGATAGGTTTTCTCTTCCTTCTTGTTATGAACTCCATGAATATGAGCTAAGTTTTTATTACTGGTTAAGGAATAAGTTGGAGTTCCAACCATGATATTTATGCAATGAATTAGTTTTGTCTCCATATTTTATTGCTTATGATTCACTTTTAATATTGTTATACGATTTGAATGCATGTTTAGTCGAGTCGCGAATCGATTGAATTAGTTTTCATCTCTATTGCTTGATTAGGGTTATTATACGCAAAAGTGATAATTCCTGATTGCAAGTAGCATAATTCTGACTATTGATTGTAGTGATACATCCTAGTAGTCACAAGTGGATCACAACCTTTGTTAAAACGGATTAGTGCTTTTACACGTTCGTTTGCATTGATTAGTCTTATTTCATAGAACTTAGTGCTCTTAGGGAGTTAAACTTAATTGTGTTTTTACACTTTAGGTTGCTTTCTAGGTAGAATTCACATTCGCATCTTTTGATGTATTTGTTGATGACAAGAGGAAATTAGCGGGACATTCTTGCGATCAAGATATCCTAGGACTTTTAATAAATTGAGATTAAATATAAATTCTAGTTATTGTTACAAATTCATGTTTGTGAATGAAAACTAATCCTTGACCAATATCTTCATCTTATTGATTTGCTTGTTTATTTCATTATTTGCTTTTAGTTTATTATCCATTACATAAAAATCAGAAATCCCCCTTGTTTATATAGAAACCGAAACAACTTGACAACCTAGATCCTCTCTGTGGGAACGATCCTTTCTTACCCTTGCTATATTATTTATTTTGAGTTGTGAGAAAGTGTAATTTTTTTTTGACGCATACGACAGCGATCAACTGGTCATAGCCTATATTGTATGACAAGGTATAACCGATCCTAACTAGTATTGGGAAGCAAGGTATAACCGGTCATAAACTATATGGTGAGTCATGGTATAATCGGTCCTAACTTAGTATGGGAGTCATGGTAGAACCGATCCCAAGAGCAAAACCGATTTTCCAATATTCACATATATATTTTCAGGATTATATAAGCTATGATAGTGCAAGTTGGGATTTGGCTTTCTGTAGACGATTGAAAAATAGAGAATTGGAAGATATTGTTCATCTTATTAATCTTATTTCAAATTTCAACATTGGCATGGGCGGTGACAGTAGAGTGTGGCAGCATGGAACAAAGCCTTTTTCGATTTCAGAGTGTAAAAAAACTTTAGATGTAGATGGCTTGATCTTATTTCCTTACAAGTGCCTATGGGATTCATAAATTCCACAAAAGGTAATCTTCTTTGTGTGAAATTTATGCTACAATAATGCTCTCACTCTGGATACTTACAAGAACTATTTTCTTATTAATGGTTGTTTACTTTGTAAGAAATGTAGTTGCACGAAATCCTACACTACACCCCTCATATGATTTCATTATTACCCAACTCATTTTTAGGTTTACACTCTTAATTTTATTGATCAATATTTTAATGTTCTTACAAGAAAAGATAAAGGAATCAAGAATGACCTCTGCTCTAGACTTTCTCTCTCCTATTTACTTGTTTCTTACTCAAAAAGATCTCTCCCATTCTTTTACAACTGAACGACTATTTATAGGAAAGTACATAGTGGATGACAGCTAATCTGTCCTTTATTTTCAGATATGGCTTGCGACATTCTCGCAACCTTACAAATCTTAATCTCGCAAACTCTCTAATTTCGCAGGACCATCACATCTTTCTCATGATTTTAGCTGACGTCGTTTATTATATCATTTCTGAAATTGTTCTGCGACGCTGTTGTGTTGTGTTGTTGATAATTTCGCTAACATATCATTGTTGCGAGATTCTGATCCTACATCTTGCCTCTTCTCATATATTTTCTGCGAAGTAGAGAATGATTTGAGAAATGTCGCAGCTGTTCATCTCTTCATATTCTGCATTTATCACACGTAATCTTTCTTCCATCTGTTTCTTCACACGTCTTGTGTAACCGCTGCTTTTCAACCGCTCACGTCTTTTCGTCTTAATGGTGTTTATTTCTTCGAGTAAAAAAAATCTCCTTTATATACTCTTCTTTCCACTTTCTTTTTACTTTCTCTTCTCTTTTTATTCTCTCATCTCTGCAACTCTGTTATTCTTCTGCAAATTCTGCTACTGTAATTCTTCCTCCTTCAATCTTCTTACTTTTTATTCATTCCCATACTCTATATTCAAATATGGCTCCAAGTGGTCATAGACATGAGAAGAATTTAAAAGATGTCTAAAAAGATCTTGCTAATAGAGGTTTCACACTCTCTACCATTCCTGGTGAAAATGCCAAATCAATTCTTTCTGTCAAACTTTTCTCTGATCAGTATTGTGATGATCAATCAATCATAATTTCGCTAGGTCAGATTCTCGCAGGTCTCCCTATTCCTCTTTATGACCCAGATCTTCCTTTATTCTATGAAATTCTCGCTCACTCGGGATTTTCGCGAGCTATCTTCCAACTGAGTGGGGACTGCATCCGTTTGATGCTAGAGTTCACCAACCGTGGTGCTGGTAAAGGATCTCTGTATTCCAAAGAACTTAGGGATCCTAAATTCGCATACCTAGAGATAATTGCTGAGAAATACACAGTAGCGAGTTTCTTTGAGAACTATGAACTTATCTTCATGAAGAAAGAGAATACTCGCTGGGTATTCGCTTAAAAAGGAAAGATAACATTGATGAAGCTAAAATTCTCATGCAAGATATTGACTGGCATTCTGGTAAAAACACAACTCCTCGCCAATCCAAAGATGATAAATGGTGTATTTTTCCTTTAATGCCAAAAGGACCTTACATTGCTGGGTCAAATGTTCTTCCTGCGAATCTCGCTGCTTATCAACCTTGGGTTTTCTCTTGGCCCGAGAAGGAGAAAGAGGTATGTTTCTTCCCGTTTAGCTCACTTTATATTTATTTATTTTTCTTTATTATTTTGTTCGCTAACTCTTGCGACATTCTGCAGATCCAAAAACTGAAAGATAGTTATAACAGGACTGGGAAAGCTAGTACTCTGTTAGCTCTTCGTTCATACACGGATGAGGTAAGAAATTTTTCCTTATGATTTTAAACTGTATACTGTTGCTTCCATTTCTTATTTCTATCTGTGTGTGAAGATTATTGCTGAAATAGAAGAGCCTGCTGATATTGCGAAGACTGGTGATAAAGGTAAAGGTGCTCTTCGCAGAGAAAAATCAATTGCTCCTCCTTCAAAGAAAAGGAAAGTCCGTTCTTCTTCTCCTTCAAATATTCCTCCTCATGAAAATTCCGAAAGTGACAAGGATGATGAGGACAATGATGATCTTTCCGCAAGTGAAGATTTTCCCCCTGAATCTTCTATGGCTAAGCTCTCTGGCCTCTTTTATGATTCTCTGCAAGGAATGGGAGATAGCCAATTCTCCAACACCTGCAAGGCTCTAGCTACACTTTGCGATGTCCCTTTGCTGGATGGTGATAGTTCTCTTCGTGGAGTTTCTAGATCAGTGACTCCCGACTTCTTGCATTCCCTCAATAGTCTGGTATATTTTTATCCTTTTATTTCTTCATTGTATAACTCAAATTTCTTTCTATATTAATATTTTTTATATTTTCTCGCAGGCTGGAAAAGCTTCTTTCGTTGTTGCCTCGGATCTAGAGAGGAGACGCGAAAATCTTGAAAATAAGAATCTTCAATTTCACACAAAGAATGAAGAATTGGAGGCTGAAGTTAAAAATCTTCGCGAGAAAAATAGACAACTAGAAATTGATTCTTCGTATAAGAACAAAATCTCTAGTCTTCAGCAAGCTAATAATCAGCTTTACGGTATGTTACTTTTCTCTTTTCCCTTCATTCATCCATCCTGTTGTTTTATCTTATTTAAATGATCCTTTTTGCAGACATTTATGGTCTTTCTGATGAAGCTACCCTTCTTTGTTCATTTCCTAATGCCTTGGATAATGATACCCTTCTTGAGCGTCTTAACAATTCCTTAAATAGTTTCTCAAATGATAGAATTTCATCTCTTTCTCTAAATGAGCTTAGATCTAAATTTAGCCTCTTAGAAATTGACCATAGATCTAGTTTAGGCTTAGCCAACCGGTTTAAGCGTCTCTTTCTTGATTCTAAAAAGAAAACCAATGAGTTAAGAACTAAAATTAGCGGTCTCATAGATGACAAGGATCGCATATCTGATCAAGGTGCTAAGGCTTTGGCGAAATTCCAAGAGACTCTTCTTGAAGTTCAACTTGAACGAGATGAAGCTATCCGTAAGAACATCGAACTCTGCGAAAGGGAAAATCAAATTCGTTCTCGTCTTCTTATAAGTAATGAGGATGAATTTGTCTGGGCTGCGAAAATCTTAGATGATGCTAGAAAAGATTTAGGTGTAAACGTTAGTCTCCAAGTTGAGCATACAACCTTGATTAGAGATATGATTTCTGACATAGAAGGTTACTAACTGCTCTTCTTTACTAATATTTCGCTTCTTATGAATTTTCACCAAGTTAATAATTGATTGTCTTTTGCTCGCAGATTCTGAAAGTAGATATCGTGAAAAGATTGAGGAACTCGAAGCTGAAAAGGAGGAACTCGCAAAGAATCTTTCTTCTCGCAACGATAAGTATTCTAGATTAAATAATCAAATCAAGATCACTGTTGCGAATTTTAAGAATGATGCCATGCATTTTCGCAATCAAACTATCCAAATGGTTTGTAACGATCATAATATCCCTCATTCTGATTATCCTTGTCTCTTGGAAGAGATTGATAGACACATTTTTGTGTCTAATTTGATCTCAATACTATATATTGTTGGCACTCGATTTTCTACTAATTTTGGTGTTTTATGTGTTTATAGGCATTTTTGGGAAATAAACATTTTTGGAAAATTCAGCTCGAAAAGTTGATTTTGGTACCCGGAGGACACATGTTATTCGGACTCTCAGTTTTGGTTAAGGGGCACCTCAATCACTATTTGCATCCCAGGGTGTCACTTGCTAAACGCACCCCCATCTCTGTTAGGGGGGGGGGGTCATCTTCTTCATTTAAATTCCAAGTTTTGGCGGGAAAGTTTTGCATTGGAAGAAAGAAATTAGGGTTGGCGATTTGAGCTTGTTGCAGTGAGATTCAATGGATGATTGTTGTTGGGTCGTCTCAATTCAGCTAAATAGGGATGGTGTGGGGTTTGGAATCAGCAAAAATTGGCTGGATAAATCCATTCGGAGCAAGGCAGGAGAGTATGATATTCACGGGAGTTTGGTCGGATTTCTGTATTGAATTTTAACGAGTTTTGGTCGGGTTTGTTGCCTGTTTCGGATTGAGACCACCTTATTATGACTAGACAGGGATGGTAAGTCTTTTGATTTCGAAAGAAAAGGGTTGTGTACGTGGATTTTACAGGACAGAGGAAGGAATATATTCTCGGGATTCTCCGAGTTATTTTTGGAGATTTTGTGTGGCCTGAGAGTATTTTTCGTTAGCTGAGGCGTGTAAGAACGGGCTTGGAGTGTGTTGGGTGTTATCAGACGCGTGAGAGGAGAAGAAACGAAGAGTTATTCTCGTGCTGCTAAAAAAAAAGGAAACAAAATATTTCCGAAGTGATGAAGGTGATTCTCGAGTTATGGCCGAGATTTTATGGTGATTATATGTATTTAAAGGATGATTGTGGTTCAAAGAAGGTGTCGAGAGTTTAGGGGATGAGGAGAGCCAGAGAAGAAGAAATTCGAGTTTTCCCAAACTCGGTTTCTGTTGCTGCTGTTGTTGAAGAACACGAAGAACGGACCTGCAGAGACATTCGTTTTTCAACAGTGTCAGCGACACAGAGGCGAGGGTCGCAGCACAGTGTTTACAGCACTTTCTGTCTGTCGTTTTCTGTAACAGCTGGTTTGTAACACTTATAACTGTTATAAACCCGGTTTTATTGTATTTCTCATATTCTCATCATTTGTAAACCATTTTTGAGCATCAATGAAATTCTTTGAGAGGTTTTCCAACATGATGAGCGGCTAATTCTCTCATAACCAACACAATGAGGAAGCTATTTACGCATGAATAATTGGTAATTATTTATTCTCTCTAATTTATAATTTATAATTCACTCAATCATGCTTTTGCAGAGTTTTTAATTGTTTGCAAAAAATTTCTTCATTAGTTGTGATTCAATTAGATAGGTTATGCTTTGTGTAGATAATCTATGCTTAAGGGATGCAATTGATGTTTGAGAATTTTCCATATTATTAGTGAGTTAAGATATAAAGGACTTAAAAGATAATTATACTTTTGGATGATTTACCATCATTAATTCATGTGTAATAGTGGAATCAGTGTCTTGGTTATTTTCTCATACCTCTCGCCCACTTTGTTAATATTTTTGTATATAATTTTATTAAATATTTAAATTTAATCTTTACAAGTCCGAGAGTTTGAACCTCATTACTACAACTCATTCAAAAATTAAAATCAGAGATCCCACAGAATACTCCCAGTCTGATTATTTCTGATAGCGAAGCTGATGATGAAGAATCTGATGGTGATGAAAGTTCTAATGGTGATGAAGATTCTGACGCAAACGAAGAAGGGAACAAGTCTGATGAAGATAATGAAGGATCAACTAAGAAGTAGTCTTTGTTTCTTTCTTTGATTCTCTGTAATACTTGTACATTTATTCCTTCTTTCTGTATATTTGTGTTTCTTTCATTTTGACATGCATTCATTAAAACAATTCTTCCTTGCAATACAGTTAATCAATATAATCATTAATTTTTGAATCTTTGAGTAAATTTATCATATGGAGACAAATAACATTTTCTAATTTCATACATTACCATACTTGCCTCTGTTATTTGTATCCAAATGAGAGATTTTATAAATTTTTCTTATTGTATGCCTCAATTTCGCAGTTAATTATGTATAATTTCGCTATCTTATGCGAAGTGAATTTTGATTATTTTCAAAATCTCATTCCTGTGTGGTCTTATTTTGCCTTCCTAATTAAAGGTCTTATTATGCCACCTCTTGGCATTGCGACAAAATCGCAGGACGTCCTTGCACTTTCATGCAAAAACCCATTAATCTTTCCTTAATTTTTTCTTTTATATTATGGCCTCTTCAGGAATGTTGCGACAATATGACAGGTCTAAATATTCTTGCGGAAATAAAGCCCCATGACATTTCCGTCTTGCGACGAAATCGCAGGACGTCTTCGCACTTTCATGCGAAAACCCATTGATCTCGTCTTATCTTTTTCTTTTGTATTACTGCCTCTTCAGGATTGTTGCACAAATATGACAAGCCTTAATACCCTTGTGAATAAAAAGCCTCATGAATTTTGCGTCTTAAGACACTTATCAGCTCCCTAATAGAGGGTGCCGCCCTTATCTCCCCCTGGTTGCCCCTTCAAGGAGGCGTACTTCTACCATACAAGGTTAGCTCCTCCCATCCAGTCTTGACAACAACCAGTTGTTTTCGCAGCCTCTTATCCCTTTTACCTATAGGGCTTATTGTTACGAGACTACACCTAAGTGGGGTTTTCTTCAGGACGAGTGCAGTATAAGCCAAGACTTGACAAGAATGGCAAAGTACGCTTCAAACGTCCCTGGCACTCTTGACTCAACCGTGTACCTCGGCGCTTTGATCAGATCTGCACTCCTTGGAAGAGTCCTTATTACCTTAGTCGCCCAACCTAAGTCATATCTTAAGATGAGAATCCAAGGTGCCTCTCCCGGATGGGCTTTATTGACCCCAAATTTCCATGACTCAGGTTCTGGTGGTGGTGTAGCCTTTCCCAGAGACATGCAACAGGTACCCCCTTATATGACGTACTTTAGGTCTTACATTTTCCTCTTGCGAAATTGTATTCGTGAACTAGGGTGTACGCCATAAAGGTTCGCCTCTTTCTCTTTTGTCATTTTTCTCTGATTATTTTCTGTAAAATTCATTATCTCTGCGAGAGTCTCGCACATCATCATATTGTATTTGGATATCGCAATCTCAATTTTGTCATTCAATCAAATGTATTTTTGAGAATTTTACTTATTGCGAGAGTGTCGCAACAACTTAATCATTCATATATTTCTTGTTTTTATTACCTTTGCCATCCTCTGTTTCTTTATTATTTTCTGCTACTGCTTCCTTGGTAGTGGTATGTTCATCATTTTTATTCTGAGCTAGCATTAGTTTCGCAACATCTCTTCTCCTTTTCTTTCGATTGCATCCACCATAAACCTCTCACTTCTCTGTGTATCTTTGATTTTGTGTCGCCAGTTTTCCTTCTTGTTTGCTCTTCCTTCGCAAGATTCTATCTCGGTTTCGTAACACCTCTTTCCTTCAACCCAATCTCCCTTTATGATTCCTACACCACCGAGGTGAGGGAATTTGATGCACTGGTGGAAAGTTGAAGCTACACCTAGAATCCCATGTAGCCAAGGTCGACCAATTAACGCATTGTAGGGTGATTCCACATCAACGACACAGAATAAGATTTCAGAAGATATTCCCTTTAACGGAATTCGTATAGTAACCCCCTTTAGGCTTGTTAGCAGTACCATTAAAACCATATATCTTATATGTTGATGGTATAAGATCATCATCTCTTCCTACCATAGTTTTATAAGTATGATAAAATAAGATGTTCACAGAGCTTCCAGTATCGATTAGAATTCTATTAATTGCCCATAAATCTTCAACTTCATCATCCACATCTTCTTTCACTTTTGGATTAATTTCTAATTTTACCACCAATGGATTATCATGCACCTCTTCTCCTTCGGGAATTTCTTCTTCGGTAAAGAAATGATCTGTTTCTTTCATTCCTCCAGTGGCGAGATTTTCGCAATATTCATAATTTCTCTTCCATCGTTATCTCTTACGAATACTCTACTCAAAACACTGTCATGAAAATCTTCAATTGTCTTATATGAATGTACGACAGAGTGACAAAATAGATTTTTTGCTTTTGCACCAACTTCTATGAAGAATGTTTCCTTCTTTTTCATCTATTCACTTTGTGATACTCTGGTGGTGGTGGCAATGGTTGAGATTGTGGATGCCCTACCAAAAAGTGGTTTAGTTTTCCTTGATCTATCATTCTCAAAATAATTCTTTTTACATTTCTGCAATCATTTGTTGTATGTCCATGAAAATGATGATAAGAACAAAACTCATGGCTTTTGTGGTTTGGAGGTGGTTTCGTTCCCATGTTCCATGGTGTTGGTATATTCTCCATCAAAGTTATAGCTTCCCATATTTTCTCCACACTTGCATTTAGAGGTGGCATCTTGATTTCTTCCCACACTACCTTGTGACCTCCTTGTCCTATATTATAATTTTGTCTTTGACCTCCATAAGTTTCTTGTGGTTGATTGAGTCTTTGAATCTTGTTATTTCCACCACGATTGTAGAAATTTATTTCTCTTTCATACTCCTCTTGATCTCGGCTTCCCATAGCCACTAGTTTCTGTTGACTGTTACCCGTCACCTTCTCTTGTTGTACTTGCGAAGTATCCGCTACTGTATTTATTAGCTTGGGTAATAAGCTTGCATTCGCTGTTTGTGAGTTGGTGTTCGCAACTGGATATGATTCCATTTCATTTTGCCTTTCCTCTAGAGCAATGTATTCTTCTTGAAGTTCTCGCAATTCAATCATTGTGATCGTATTCTTGACTCTGAAAATTTGGACATACAATAGGTTTGTTGCAAACATAGCATTGATAAATGATAATATAAGATATCTCTCATCTACACGGCCAGCCGTTTCGCTACACATAGTTCTCCATCTTTTAGTCAGGTGTTTCAAACTTTCGCCAATCCTCTGTTTTAATCCAAACACATCTTCTATACCAGGTCGCGAAGAATTATTACTTATATATGCCCCTAAGAATGTAGTCTGCAAATGATTGAAGGATGTTATCGTGTTCTTTGGTAGACCTTCAAACCATTTTAACGCCTCTCATGTTAAGATGGATGCGAAATATTTGCACAATACGACATCATGATTTTCCCATTGTAACATGCACCTCATATAGGCTTTAATGTGTTGAATTGCACAAGTTGTTCCATCAAAAATGCTGGTTAATGCGGGAAAATTACATTTCGGTGGTATTCCTCCTAATTGTACTTCCCTTGTAAATGGAGTTTTCGCAGCTTCTTCTATTGCTTCATCCAATTGTCTTCTACCTACTTCTCCTCTATTATTTAGCATTCCTCTCATTTCTTCTAATTCTTTCAAGATTTGTTTATTTACACCTGAATTTTGATCCATTGGTCTTTTTAATTTCGCCTATCTTCTTCTGCGCTCATGTCTTTCTTCTCTCGCGAAATTTTGCATTTCTTCTTCATTATCCTCATCTCGTCTTCTTATGCGATTCTCTTCCTCATATCTATCTTGAATTCGCATATGATGATGCCTTTCATTTTCCCCTCCATGATTTTTTTCATTTCTTATTAATTCCATTCGCTGTCTTTCAGCCATCCTCTGTACTCTATCATACTCTTCATTGAGATTACCGTTACTCCGGTTTTGTGTACGCCTTCTTTCTCGATTTTCGTGATTGTTCTGGCGAATTGTCTCCTGAAGCTCTTTTTCTTCCTGTAGGATCAGAATCTCGCAATGACAATGTTTCAGCGAAATTATCAATGACACAGTAGAACAGCGTCGCAGAACAACTTCAGAAATGATAAAATAAATGACGTTAGCTAAGATCACGAAAAAGATATGATAATACTGCGAAAATTAGAGAGTTGCGAAATTAACATTTGTAAGGTTGCGAGAATGTCGCAAACCATACTCGAAAATAAGGGACATATTAGCTGTCATCCACTATGTATTTCCTTATAAATAGTCTTTCGAATTGTAAAGAGAGAGAGATCTTTTTTGAGTAAGAAACAAGTAAATAGGAGAGAGAAAGTCTAGAACAGAGATCATTCTTGATTTATTTATCTTTTCTTGTAAGAATATTCAAAGATTGTTCAATAAAATTAAGATTTTAAACCTAAAATGAGTTGATTAATAATGAAATCATATGAGGGGTGTAGTGTAGGATTTCCTGCAACTACATAATGGCGCTAGAAACAGGGAGGAGTTGAAGATTATTCTAGAAAAAGCTAAAGATTGATATTGAGATTTGTGAAATTTAAAGTGATTGATTAAGAATTTTTCATAATTTCTTGCAATACTGTTAACATTGAAGAAATGGCTAGGAGAAGAAATACATCCGAACAACCGACTACTATTAGAAGAAGCAAAAGAATTGCTGGAAGAGAAAGACGTGAAATGGGAGAATCTACTAGAATGAGAAATAATAGAGAAAATCAAATTCAACCACCAACTCAACAAACACTAGTTCAAGAGAGGAATACAGATTATGACAGGGTGAGCATACACACTTGGCGATCAAATTCAGCAGAAGAAATAGAAGAAGAGCAACAAACCAGAAATTATAGACAAGAAGAGAGAAATCAAGAAGCAGGTGAAGGAATAATCCATGAAGGTGAGGAAATTGGAGCGTTAGAAACATTGAGACGAAGAATACATGAATAAAGAAGAGCTTAGGCAGAAGAACGTGCAAATTTACAAGGAAAAATCACGAATTAAGGATGGAGAATATAAGACTACGTAATAGAAGATCGAGAAGTATTACAAAATCATATTCAAGATCGACTAGAAGAGAAATGAGGCGAAATTCACCCACAATCAATGCTGGAAATAATATTCAAGAAGAAATATCAAATCCTAATGAAGAATATCGCGAAAATAGAGAAAGAACTGATGATCGTTACGTTCCAAAAAATGAAGCTTTTGATGATGAGCAAATTGGAGGAAATCAAGAGAACGGACAAAATCAGGGACAAAATAACCAAGATGGCGAAGGAAATCAAGAGGAAGGAAGAAGACTTTTACATGTGAGAGAAACTCAAAGAAATCAACAGACAATTGAAGAAGAAATTGAAAGACATTATGCTGAACAAGCACGTTTACTCTTTGAACGTGAAAGATTGAGAGCGGAAATGGAAGAACAAGTGCTTCAAGACACAATTCGCCAGAAAAATCATGACAATCGAGAAAGAAGGCGTACACAAAACCGGAATAATGATAATCTCAATGAGGAGTATGATAGAGTAAAGAGAATGGCTGAAAGACAGCGAATTGAATTGATAAGAAATGAACAAAATAATGGAAGGGAAGATGAAAGGCATCATCATTTGCGAATTCAAGATAGAGATGAGGAAGAGAATCGCAGAAGAAATAAGATGATGATAATGAATAAGAAATGCAAAATTTCGCGAGAGAAGATAGACGTGAACGCAGAAGAAGAGAAGCAAAATTAAAGAGACCAATGTATCAAGATTTAGGTGTAAATAAACAAATCTTAAAGGAATTAGAAGAAATGAGAGGAATGCTAAATAACAGAGGAGAAGTAGGTAGAAGACAATTGGATGAAGCAATAGAAGAAGCTGTGAAAAATCTATTTACAAGGGAAGTACAATTAGGAGGAATACCACCAAAATGAAATCTGCCCACATTAACCAGCATTTTTGATGGAACAACTTGTGCAATTCAGCACATTAAAGCCTATGTGAGGTGCATGTTATAACGGGAAAATCATGATGCGGTATTGTGCAAATATTTCGCATCCATCTTGACAGGAGAAGCGTTAAAATGGTTTGAAGGTTTACCAAAGAATACAAAAACCTCCTTCAATCATTTGCAGACTACATTCTTGGGGACATATATAAGTAATAATTCCTCACGACCTGGCATAGAAGATGTGTTTGGGTTAAAACAAAGGATTGGCGAAAGTTTGAAACACTTGACTAAAAGATGGAGAACTATGTGTAGCGAAATAGCTGGCCGTGTAGATGAGAGATATCTCATATTATCATTTATCAATGCTATGTTTGCAACAAACCTATTGTATGTCCAAATTTTCAGAGTCAAGAATACGATTACAATGACTGAATTGCGAGAACTTCAAGAAGAATACATTGCTCTAGAGGAAAGGGAAAATGAAATGGAATCATATCCAGTTGCGAACACCAGCTCACAAACAGCGAATGCAAGCTTATTACCCAAGCTTATAAACACAGTGGAGAATACTTCGCAAGTACAACAAGAGAAGGTGACAAGTAATAATCAGCAGAAATTGGTAGCTATGGGGAGCTGAGATCAAGAAGAGTATGAGAGAGAAAGAAATTTCTAGAATCGTGGAGGAAATAACAAGATTCAAAGGCTCGATCAACCGCAAGAAACTTATGGAGGTCAAAGACAAAACTATAATAAAGGAAAAGGAAGTCACAAGGCAATATGGGAAGAAATCAATATGCCACCTCTAAATGCAAGTGTGGAGAAGATATGGGAAGCTATAATCTTGATGGAAAATATACCAACACCGTGGAACATGGGAACGGAACCACCTCCAAATCACAAGAGTCATGAATTTTGTTTTTATCATCATTTTCATGGACATACCACAAATGATTGCAGAAATGTAAAAAGAATTATTTTGAGAATGATAGATCAAGGAAAACTAAACGACTTTCTGGTAGGGCATCCGCAATCTCAACCATTACCACCACCACCAGAACGTCGCAAAGTGAATACGGTAAAAAAAAAAGAAACATTCTTCATAGAAGTTGGTGCAAAAGCAAAAAATATATTTTGTCACTCTATTGTACATTCATATAAGACAATTGAAGATTTTCATGATAATGTTTTGAGTAGAGTGTTCGCAAGAGATAATGATGGAAGAGAAATTATGAATATTGCGAAAATCTCGCCATTAGAGGAATGACAGAAACAGATCATTTCTTTTACTGCATAAGAAATTCCCGAAGGAGAAGAGGTGCATGACAATCCATTGGTGATAAAACTATAAATTAATCCAAAACCGAAAGAAGATGAGGATGATGAAGCTGAAGATTCATGGGCAATCAATAGAATTCTAGTCGATACTGGAAGCTCTGTGAACATCTTATTTTATCATATAAAACCATGGGTGGAAGAGATGATGATCTTATACCATCAACATATAAGATATATGGTTTTAATGGTGCTGCTAACAAGCCTAAAGGGGAGGTTACTATGTGAATTCCATTGAAGGGAATATCTTCTGAAATCTCATTATGTTTCGTTGATGTAGTTACACCCTACAATGCGTTAATTGGTCGACCTTGGCTACATGGGATTCTAGGTGTAGCTTCAACTTTCCACCAATGCATCAAATTCCCTCACCCCCAATGTTGTAGGAATCATAAAGGGAGATTGGGTCGAAGGAAAGAGATGTTACGAAACTGAGATAGAATCTTGCGAAGGAAGAGCAAACAAGAAGTAAAAATGGCGACACAAAATCAAAGATGTACAAAGAAGTGAGAGGTTGATGGTGGATACAATCGAAAGGAAAGGAGAAGAGATGTTGCGAAATTAATGCTAGCTCAGAATAAAAATGATGAACATACCACTACCAAAGAAGCAGTAGCAGAAAATAATAAAGAAGCAGAGGATGACAAAGGTAATAAAAACAAGAAATGTCTGAATGATTAAGTTGTTGCGATACTCTCGCAATAAGTAAAATTCTCAAAAATACATTTGATTAAACAACAAAATTGAGATTGCGAAATTCAGATATAATATAATGATTTGCGAGACTCTCGCAGAGATAATGAATTTTACAGAAAATAATCAGAGAAGAATGACAAAAGAGAAAGAGGCAAACCTTTATGGCGTACACCTTAGTTCGCGAATACAGTTTCGCAAGAGGCAAATGTAAGACCTAAAGTACGTCATATAAGTGGGTACCTGTTGCATGGCTCAGGGAAAGGCTACACCATCCCCGGAACCTGAGTCATGGAGATTTGGGGTCAATAAAGCCCATCCGGGAGAGGCACCTTGGATTCTCAGCTTAAGCATATGACTTGGGTTGGGCGACTAGGGTAATAAGGACTCTCCCAAGGAGTGCAGAATCTGATCAAGGCGCCGAGGTACACGGTTGAGTCAAGAGTGCCAGGGGCGTTTGAAGCGTCCTTTCCATTCTTGACAAGTCTTGGCTTATATTTCACTCGGCCTGAAGAAAACCCCACTTAGGGTGCAGTCTCGTAACCATAAGCCCTATAGGTAAAAGGGATAAGAGGCTGCGAAAACAACTGGTTGTTGTTAAGACTGGATGGGAGGAGCTAACCTTGTATGGTAGAAGTACGCCTCCTTGAAGGGGCAACCAGGGGGAGATAAGGGCGTCACCCTCCATTAGGGAGATGATAACTGTCTTAAGACGCAAATGTCATGAGACTTTTTATTCCCAAGGATATTAACTTGTCATATTTGTGCAACAATCCTGAAGAGGCAATAATATAAAAGAAAAAGATAAGACGAGATCAATGGGTTTTCGCATGAAAGTGCGAAGACGTCCTGCGATTTCGTTGCAAGACGGCAATGTCATGGGGCTTTATTTTCGCAAGAATATTTAGGCCTGTCATATTGTCGCAACATTCCTGAAGAGGCCATAATACAAAAGAAAAAGTTAAGGCAAGATCAATGGGTTTTCGCATGAATGTGCAAGGACGTCCTGCGATTTTGTCGCAATGACAAGAGGTGGCATAATAAGACCTTTAATTAGGAAGGCAAAATAAGACCACACAGGAATGAGATTTTGAAAAGAAACAAAATTCACTTCGCACAAGATTGCAAAGTTATACAATAAGAAATTTTTTATGAAATCTCTCATTTGGATTCAAATAACAGAGGCAAGTATGGGAATGTATGAAATTAGAAAATGTTATTTGCTCCCATATGATATATTTACTCAAAGATTCAAGAATTAATGATTATATTGATTAACTGTATTGCAAAGAAGAATTGTTTTTAATGCAGGTCGAAATGAAAGAAACACAAATATACAGAAAGAAGAAATAAATGTACAAGTATTACAGAGAATCAAAGAAAGAAATGAAGACTTCTTCTTGGTTAATTATTCATTATCTTCATTAGACTTATTCCCTTCTTCTTCTGCGTCAGAATCTTCATCACCATCAGAACTTCCATTACTATCAGATTCCTCATCGTCAGCTTCGCTACCAGAGATAATCAAATTGGGAGTATTCTGTGGGATTTCTTCTAAAAGACAAGGATAGTCAGAATGTGGGATATTATGATCATCACAAACCATTTGGATAGTTTGATTGCGAAAATGCATAACATCATTCTTAAAATTCGCAACAGTGATCTTGATTTGATTCTTTAATCTAGAATACTTGTCGTTGCGAGAAGAAAGATTCTTTGCGAGTTCCTCCTTTTCAGCTTCGAGTTCCTCAATCTTTTCACGATATCTATTTTCAGAATCTGCGAGCAAAATATAATCAATTATTAACTTGATGAGAATTCATAAGAAGCAAAAAATTAGTAAAGAAGAGCAGTTAGTAATCTTCTCTGTCAGAAATCATATGTCTAATCAAGCCTGTATGCTCAACTTGAAGACTAACATTTACACTTAAGTCTTTTCTAACATCATCTAAGATTTTCGCAGCACAAATAAATTCATCCTCACTACTTATAATAAGACGAGAACGAATTTGATTTTCCCTTTCGCAGAGTTCGATATTCTTGCGGTTAGCTTCATCTCGTTCAAGTTGAACTTCAAGAAGAGCCTCTTGGAACTTCGCCAGAGCCTTGGCACCTTGATCAGAGATGCGATCCTTATCATCTATGAGACCACTAATTTTGGTTCTTAACTCACTGGTTTTCTCTTTATAATCAAGAAAGAGACGCTTAAATCGGTTTGCTAATCCTAAACTAGATCTATGATCAATTTCTAAGAGGCGAAATTTAGATCTAAGCTCATTTAGAGAAAGAGAAGAAATTCTATCATTTGATAAGCTATTTAAGGAATTGTTAAGACGCTCAAGAAGGGTATCATTATCCAAGGCATTAGGAAATGAACGAAGAAGGGTAGCTTCATCAGAAAGACCATAAATGTCTGCAAAAAGGATCGTTTAAATAAGATAAAACAACAGGATGAATGAATAAAGAGAAAAGATAAAAGTAACATACCATAAAGCTGATTATTAGCTTGCTGAAGACCAGAAATTTTGTTCTTATATGAGGAAGAATCAATTTCTAATTGTCTATTTTTCTCGCGAAAACCTTTAACTTCAACCTCCAATTCTTCATTCTTTTTGCGAAATTGAAGATTCTTCTTTTCAAGATTTTCACGTCTTCTCTCTAGATCCGAGGAAACAACAAAAGAAGCTTTTCCAGCCTGCGAAAAAATATAAAAAATATTAATATAGAAAGAAATTTTGAATTATAACAATGAAGAAGTAAAAGGATAAAAATATACCAGACTATTGAGAGAATGCAAAAAATCGGGAGTCACTGATCTAGAAACTCCACGAGGAGAGCTATCACCATCTAGTAAAGGAACATCGCAGAGGGTAGCGAGAGCTTTACAGGTATCTGCGAATCGGTTATCTCCCATTCCTTGTAGAGAATCAGAAAATAGGCCATATAATTTAGCCATGGAAGATTCAGGTGGAGAATCTTCACTTGCAGCAATATCATCGTTGTCCTCATCACCCTTATCACTTTCAGAATTTTCATGAGGAGGAATATTTGAAGGGGAAGAAGAACGAACTTTCCTTTTCTTTGGAGGAGGACCAGTTGATTTTTCCCTGCGAAGAGCACCTTTACCTTTATCACCAATCTTCGCAACATCAGCAGATTATTCTACTTCAGCAATAATCTTCACACACAGATAGAAATAAGAAATGGAAGCATGGAAATAACAGTACCATTTAAAATCATAAAAGAAATTTTCTTACCTCATTTGTGTATGTGCGAAGAGCTAACAGAGTACTAGATTTCCCAGTCCTGTTATAACTATCTTTTAGTTTTTGGATCTGCGGAATGTCGCAAGAGTTAGCGAACAGAATAGTAAAATTAATAAAGAAATATAAAATGAGTTAAAAGGGGTAAACATACCTCTTTCTCCTTCTCGGGCCAAGAGAAAACCCAAGGTTGATAAGCAGCGAGATTCGCAGGAAGAATATTTGACCCAGCAATGTAGGGTTTTTTCAGCATTAAAGGAAAAACACACCATTTATCATCTTTGGATTGGCAAGGAGTTGTGTTTTTACCAGAATGCCAATCAATATCTTGCATAAGAATTTTGGCTTCATCAATGTTATCTTTCATTTTTAAGCGAATACCCCAGCGAGTATTCTCTTTCTTCATGGAGATAAGTTCATAGTTCTCAAAGAAATTCGCTACTGTATACTTCTCAGCAACTATCTCTAGGTTTGCGAATTTAGGATTCCTAAGTTCTTTGGAGTACAGATATCCTCTACCAGCACCACGATTAGCGAACTCTAGCATCAGACGGATGCAGTCCCCACTCAGTTGGAAGATGGCTCGCGAAAATCCCGGATGAGCGAGAATTTCATAAAATAAAGGAAGATCTGGGTTATAAAGAGGAATAGGAAGACCTGCGATAATCTGACCTAGCGAAATTATGATTGATTGATCATCACAATATTGATCAGAGAAAATCTTGACAGAAAGAATTGATTTGGCATTCTCACCAGGTATGGTGGAGAGTATGAAACCTTTATCAGCAAGATCTTTTTGGACATCTTGTAAATTCTTCTCATATCTATGACCACTTGGAGCCATGTTTGAATATAGAGTATGGGAATGTATGTAAAGTAAAAGGATTGAAGGAAGAAAAAATTACAGCAACAGAATTTGCAGAAGAATAACAGAGTTGCAGAGATGAGAGAATAAAAATAGAAGAGAAAGTAAAAATAAAAGTGGAAAAAGGGGGTAAGAAGAGTATATAAAGGAGATTTTTTACTCGAAGAAATAAACACCATTAAGACGAAAAGACGTGAGCGGTTGAAAAGCAGCGGTTACAGAAGACGTGTCAAGAAATAAATGGAAGAGAGAGTACGTATGATAAATGTAGAATATGAAAAGATGAACAGCTACGGCATTTCTCACAGCGGCATTTCTCACATCATTCTCTACTTTGCAGAGAAGATATGAGAAGAGCCAAGATGTAGGATCAGAATCTCGCAATGACAATGTTTCAGCGAAATTATCAATGACACATTACAACAGCGTCACAGAACAACTTCAGAAATGATAAAATAAATGACGTCATCTAAGATCACGAGAAAGATATGATAATCCTGCGAAAATTAGAGAGTTTCGAAATTAACATCTGTAAGGTTGCGAGAATGTCGCAAACCATACCCGAAAATAAGGGACAGATTAGCTGTCATCCACTATGTATTTCCTTATAAATAGTCGTTCGAATTGTAAAGAGAGAGAGATATTTTTTGAGTAAGAAACAAGTAAATAGGAGAGAGAAAGTCTAGAACATAGATCATTCTTGATTTCTTTATCTTTTCTTGTAAGAATATTCAAAGATTGTTCAACAAAATTAAGAGTTTAAACCTAAAATGAGTTGATTAATAATTAAATCATATGAGGGGTGTAGTACAGGATTTCCTGCAACTACACTTCCATTTCCGCTCTCAATCTTTCACGTTCACAGATTAAACGTGCTTGTTCAGCATAATGTCTTTCAATTTCTTCTTCAATCGTCTGTTGATTTATTTGAGTTTCTCTTTCATGTAAAATTCTTCTTCCTTCCTCTCGATTTCCTTCGCCATCTTGGTCATTTCGTCCCTGACGTTTTCCATTCTCTTGATTTCTACCATTTTGCCCATCATCAAAAGTTTCATTTTGTGGAACATAACGATCATCAGCTCTTTCTCTATTTTCACGATATTCTTCATTAGGATTTGATATTTCTTCTTGAATATTGTTTCCATCATTGATTGTGGGTGAGTTTCACCTCATTTCACTTCTAGTCGATCTTGAATATGATTTTGTAATACTTCTCGATCTTCTATTCTGTAGTCTTATATTCTCCATCCTTAATTCGTGATTTTGCCTTGTTAGATTTGCACGTTCTTCTGCCTCAGCTCTTCTTTCTTCATGTATTCTTCGTCTCAACGTTTCTAACGCTCCAATTTCCTCATCTCCATGAATTATCCCTTCATCTGCTTCTTGATTTCTCTCTACCTGTCTATGGTGTCTGTTTTGTTGCTCTTCTTCTACTTCTTCTGCCAAATTTGATTGCCAAGTGTATATACTCACCCTATCATAATCCGTATTCCTCCCTTGTACTAGTGTTTGTTGAATTGGTGGTTGAATTTGATTTTCTCTATTACTTCTCATTCTAGTAGATTCTCCCATTTCACTTCTTTATCTCCTAGCAATTCTCTTTCTTCTTCTAACAGTAGTCGGTTGTTCAGATGTATTTCTTCTTCTAGCCATTTCTTCAATGTTAACAATATTACAAGAAATTATGTAAAATTCTTAATCAATCACTCTAAATCTTCACAAATCTCAACATTAATTTTCAGCTTTTTCTAGAATAATCTTCAATCCGTCCCTGTTTCTAGCGCCATTATGTAGTTGCAGGAAATCCTACACTACACCCCTCATATGATTTCATTATTAACCAACTCATTTTTAGATTTACACTCTTAATTTTATTGATCAATCTTTGAATGTTCTTACAAGAAAAGATAAAGGAATCAAGAATGACCTCTGCTCTAGACTTTCTCTCTCCTATTTACTTGTTTCTTACTCAAAAAGATTTTTCCCCTTCTTTTACAACTGAACGACTATTTATAGGGAAGTACATAGTGGATGACAGCTAATCTGTCCTTTATTTTCGGATATGGCTTGCGACATTCTCGCAACCTTACAAATCTTAATCTCGCGAACTCTCTAATTTTCGCAGGACCATCACATCTTTCTCATGATTTTAGCTGACATTGTTTATTATATCATTTCTGAAATTGTTCTACGACGTTGTTGTGTTGTGTTGTTGATAATTTCGCTAAGATATCATTGTTGCGAGATTTTGATCCTACAAGAAAGTTGATGATTCAAATCACCATATCTTTCTACGTTGTGGAATCAACAGGGAGATTTGATTGTTTTTCATAAAGAGTTATAATCTCAACTGGGTTTGTCAGGAAAAAGTTAGATAAACAATCTGGGAATGGATCAGAAAAAAGGACTCTTGCAATAATATCAGAAGCAAAATTTGGGATATCATCCATTTTACAATCTGGTGGGTTATGCGGACAGAGAGGAATGTAAGATTCTTTAACGGGAAATGTAAGTCTTCGGAGGAGATCAATTACAGTACTAAGATGCTTATTTATAACTGGTGCTCGGGAACAAAGATTTTTCAAGGAGTGTCAGTTGAGATGGTTTTGTACAATTGGGAGGCTGTTATGAACTAGTTCCATTTGGGTTTTGCTCAGCTTTTCTTTTCTTTCTGAGTTTTTCCTAGTACTTCTATTTGTACTTTGTATTGGTTATGCTTAGATTTTTACCTTCATGGTAATCAGCTGATTTTTTTCAATAAATTGAGCCCTTTTTGAGTAAAAAAAAAATTCACATATTGTTTATGTTGTTGTGTGAATTTAGAATCATGGTTTGCTAAGATAGGAAACTTCTAGATGTCGATATTATTTAAACATGTGCATAACTCTTATCATTAATTGTTCAAAGATATTCCATGATGCTCAAGGTGATCCCAAACCGAAATATTGAAAAGCATTTAATTATGACTTTCAATTTTATTTGTTTTAATTACCAGCAACTAAAGCATATACTCTAGAAAAGTATTATTAGTTAATGTGCTAAACTAATAATAAAAATTTATTAAAGACAAATTTCAGAAATAGCGTTTGACATTTATTGGAAATAGAAAAACTGAAATTAGGTACTTTAATGCATATCTTGAGAATATTTTCGGTTTTGGAATTTCCTTGTTGTCCAAACAACCTTGGTCTATAAATACTTGAGTTTTCATTTCTTGCAAACTATCTTAAGAGCCAGGAAAACTTCATTCGTGTTGTTTTTGGTGGAGCCGTCTATCCGGAGAGGAAAGTAACATAATTAGGCAAAATCTCTTGCGTTCGCTCATTTAAATGCTTATGTGGGATCAAGAAGCTCTACGAATATCGTAGGTGGGAAACTAGATAATTGCATTGTTATTTTAGTTTTCGATTATTGATTTGATTGACTAACGGTTGTTGTAACTTTGATTGCACCTAGTTTGATTATTCTTGAGAGCCATCTTTTCTGACATAAGGGTCACTCAAACTAGATCAAAGTATCGACGAGATCTTTAGAACTGTTGTTAGATCCAAAGACACCTTGTGATAAGCCATTGTTAACAGACTCCGTTCTTTGCGTGATTGATCACAAGAGGATTCAAGATTTTATGTGCAGGAAGATTTGAAGACGAAGAAGATTTATCCAATTAGTTTTCGTATCTTGTGAATTTTGTGCACACATCTTGATCGGTTGGGATCCAACTAGATCTTGTTTATCTTTGATAGACTTGTGATTATTTGGTTGTAAGATCGGCATCAATTTATAGTTTCTCTTTGAGTTTCTATATTGTTTGATTGCAAATCCGGAAATTGATTATTTCGGTAATTGAGATTCGGATTGATCTAACCAGACAAAGGAGTTTATCAGATTAACCATAAGAGCCTTTGTCAACAACTCAACAAATCTTTATTCGTAAAGACTAAAAGTAGAGTGGTTACCAAATAGATTTGTTCCTTTACCATTTGGAATACGATCAACAAGAGTTGAGTACATAAATACTTTACTTGGTAAAGCAACTTGAGATAGTGATTTCTGTCTTGAGATTCACGTGCGTGACCAAAAGGTCGACGACACAAGGATACTGAGGAAACACAAATTTTGTTGTGTCATTTACTTTACTTCTGCATTATAATTGTCTTATTATAATAAAGTATGTTAAACGTGTACGTTAATCTTAATCACTTGATATTGATCGTATAGTAAATCGGTTTCAGACCGTAATTATTATCAAGTGAATATCTTGAAGTTGTATAGTCTCGACTTTGTCCATAGACGATCACTTAAGATATCGGACTTATAGGTTGAAATTAAAATATCGTGGTGTATTTGGGTACCCTCGTATTTTCATTTATTAATAATTTATACTCCACCATGTTCCCTTTACAACGCAGGCGGTTATTTAGACATGTCACTACAGAAGAAAATACTATAGATATGAATTTAAGATTCTATCTTGGAACCTACTGGGTATTATATCACAACTTAAACAAGACTGTTTGAGCCATCTGAATAAATCTCATAACCTAGATGTAGTTTTTTTATCTGAAACTAAAGTCAGCTTATCTACTGTTGAAAAAGTATTTAAAAGAATGAAATTAAAAGATTGATTTATCATGCCTTATATGGGTAGATCAGGAGGATTCGCTATTGCTTGGAATCAGGGAGTCTCAGCTAAACTCATTTCTTTTAAGAATAATGTTTTTCATTTTCATATTCCTAAAGATAACTTTAATATGTTTGTTTCTTTTATTTATGGTGCCTTAGATAATAACTAGTTTTAGTGAATTAGATGTTCCTTGGGTTATTATAGGTGAAATGAATTTCATTCTTCACAAAGATGAAAAAGAAGGTGGAAATAATCCTCCCACTAGTATTTGTGCTTATGTTTTTCACTGCATTCAATCCTTAGGATTAGTAGATCTAAATTTTTCTGGTCTCCCCTTTACTTGGACTAACAAAAGAATAGGGGATCAAAATATTCAAGAAAGAATTGATAGAGTATTTTTCAATCATAAATGGTTAGAGCTTTTTCCTACATCAAAAAATAAGCATTTCACTAGAATTTTCTCAGACCATGCTCCGATCTTCTTAGAAATTGTTCCTTTTAAAGATAAGTGATTTAAACCATATAGATATATGAGATGTTGGATAGAACATAAAAATTATAATGATGTTATAAATAAGACCATCTCACAAAGCAAAAACAAAAATAATAATATGTTCAAAACTCTTAAAAATATAAAATATGAACTTAGAGCTTAGAATAAATCTGATTTTGGTATCATATTTAAAAATATATCAACACTCTTATCTAACATTGAAGAAGAAAACAAAAAACCATTCGACTTAGAAACAAAACACAAGATAGATGAACTACAAAATGAACTTAGTTCTTGGTATCAAATAGAAAAGATTCACTGGAGTCAGCATGTGAAGGAGAAGTGGATTAATGAAAATGATAGTAATACTCCATTCTTCCACCAATACGCCTCTGATAGGAAAAGATTTAATAGCATTTATGCTCCTAAAGATAGTACAGGCGTATGCATAGAAGGTCAAAACCTTTAAGTTTTTTGTTAACCAATCATTTTAAAAACATAGATCAAACTAGTGCATAGAAAAAGCATTGACCCCATATTTAAGGAAATTCTAAAACCTACAATTAGTGAAAATGATAACAGAAAGCTTTGGGAAATACCAGATGAATCGGAAATCAACGATGCGCTTTTCATGATGAATGCTTGGGGTGCTCATGGCCCAGATGGGTTCCCTCCAGGCTTTTATCAACAAAATTGGGACCCGCTAAAATATGAAATAGTTTCTTGGGTCCAATTTTGTTTCAAAGATAAGAGTTTCAACCAGAAAATAAACCATACTTTTATATCTCTGATACCTAAAATCAAAAGTCCTAAAAACCCAAGTGACTTTAGACCAATTAGTTTAAGTAATGCGATTTATAAAATAATTTAAAAAAAATATTGCTAATAGAAGAAAACCCTTACTAAAGCTTAATCTCCCAAAACCAATCTGCTTTTATTCCTAAGAGACAAATTACACATAATATTGTAATTGCTTATGAAACTTTGCATATGAAAATCAGTAAAAGAAAAAACGGTCATATAGCCCTAAAATAGACCTTTATAAAGTCTTTCATAGGCTAGAATGGGGTTTCATTATATTTATTTTTAAACAATTTGGTTTTTCGGATGATTTCTGTGAGCTTATTTTTAGTTGCATATCTTTGGTTTCTTATTTCGTGCTTGTGAATGGTTCCTCAGGGGAAACTTTCTTTCTCACTAGGGGAATTAGATAGGGTGACCCTATGTCACCTTACATTTTTATTGTTTGTGTGGAAGCTTGGTCTAAGCTTCTCTTTCATGCTGAGATGAATGGTAAGGTTACAGGGATTAAGGTTACTAAAAAGTCCCTTATGTTTCTCATATTTTCTTTCCTGAAGATTCTTTTCTGTTTACTTCTGCTAACATAGTTCAATCTAGAAATTTACTTGATGTGTTAAAGATTTTTAGTGACTCCTCAGGGCAGGTCATTAATTATCAGAAATCTGGCGTTTATTTTAGTAAAAAAGTTAAGAATAAACATTGTAAATTGTTAGCTAGGATCCTTAAGCTGGGTAGAATAATGAAAAATGATAGTTATCTAGGAACACCGTGGTTCTTTAACAGGTCCAAGAGCTTTAATTACCAAAATTTGTTAGATAGAGTCTATCGTAGAGTTCAAGGTTGGAAGGCTAAGTTTTTATCTCAAGCTAGAAGAACTACTCTTATAATTTCCGTCACTAGTGCTATGCCTATGTATCAAATGATGTGCTTCTTACTACCTAACAAATCTTTAGATAAGTTAAATGCTCTGCAAAGAGAATTCTGATGGCTAATGAACAAATGTAATAGAGGTATTTACCATAAAGCTTGAGACTCAATGTGCATCAGTAAAGCTAGTGGAGGTTTAGGTATTAAAAATCCTTATAAGTTCAGTTTATCCTTGTTAACTAAGATTGCTTGGCGCTTAATAGAAAACCCGGATAAACTGTGGTGTATCATCCTTAAGCATAAGTACTTCCCAAATAATGAACCTGTGTTTTATAAAAAGAAAAATGTGAAGTCTTGGGTCTGGAGCAGTATTTGTAAAGGTCTTGATATCATAAGAGAAAACCATTGTTGGGAGATAGGAAATGGTAGAAACATCCATATTTGGACAGATAAATGGTTACCTAATGGTAAAACCTCAAAACCTAAGAATAACAATAATATGCATCTAGTTACTAAGGTGTCTGATATAATTGATAATAGTGGCAACTGGAACTTTAATATAATTAATAATCTATTTGATGCTAATGATGTTGAAGAAATTAAATTGCTTGAACCTTGTAGTGATGAGAACAAGGATATTAGAAAATGGATCGGAACCAGAGATGATACAGTTTCTGTTAAGTATGTTTATAAATACTTGTGTGATAGAAACCATAGTAATACTAATGTAGAGTGTAAAGGTATCTGGAATTTAAATATAATTCCCAGAGTTAAAACTTTTCTCTAAAAAGCTTTAAATGATTGTCTTCAGGTTCAGGAGAGCCTAGGAAGGTATACCCCTATCGATATTAACTGCCCATTATGTAGTTGCAATGCTAGAGAGAATGTTAATCATATATTTACGAGAATGTGTCTTCTCTGAAGCTATCTGTAGAGGTCTTTTCTTCTCCAGTAATTATTATATTGCTACTAATCTGAACTTTAAAGAATGGTGTTTGTTATGGTTAAAAGACAGTAGTAATAGAGACTGCTTTGCGTATGTAATATGGTACATTAGGAAATTCCTTTGTAGGGTAGTTTTTGACAATGTTAAAGCTAACCCTAAGGATCTTATTGAGTCTGTTAGAAAAGACCTTCCTGACTATACTAAGAACAAAAGATTTATATTTGTCAACAACATCTGTACTAGTAATTATGATGTGCCTCGCCCAAACTGTTCTTATGAAAATAATGATAATCTGCTGGATATGTCTTATATCCTCTCAGATGTTGCTTTTCAGAGTAAAATTAAAAAATTTGCTTACGGGGTAGTGAAAATAAATAATTTGGGTCTAATTTTAGATTTCTTGGGAAGAACAGGATGGTGTTCTAGCCCAGAGGAAGCTGAGTCAAGAGCTTTCCGTGAAGCCGTCAAATGGATGCATGGATACTGTAGTGAAAGAATAGTCTTTCTTAATGAAAACAAAAATGTCATCAACGGTATGAAGTAGAACAATTTTGCGGTCAATTGGAGACAAAAAGCTATTTTGCTTCAAGCTTTAAATCATAATCAACTTCTTGCTAGTTCTTCTTTCTCCTTATATTAGGAGAACTTGTAATAGTTATGTAGACAAATTAGCTAAGATATTAAATAAATTCACAGATATACATATCGATTCTAGAAAATAGATTTGGCTAAGTAAGTTTTGTAAGAAGAACAATGTAATTTCTTTTTCCTAGTTTTATAATATTCATTTTTTTATCGACAACAAAAAAAAATGGAAAGTCACTTTTGTGCATAATGATTTTTGTGCATCGTGATGCAAATAACGTAACTGATAACTTAAAAAAATGGAGTATGTATTATCATCTACGAATTAATAGAATGGCAAGATTTTATGCGAAACTGGGCAGGAGCAGCACTAATAGCCGACTCCTTGACAATGCAGTCTTCCCGATGAAATCTTGACATTTTGTAAAAAAATGGCACGGATGCCATGGACAGCCTTGCTATCGTGGGCATGTGGTCCTGAGATGCTGCCATGTATATGGCAGTTTATTTATATTCAGATTGTATAAGGATTCGGCACTCCTTTTCGGTTATCTAGGGAGATTATTCTGGGATAGGATTAAGTTCCCGTTGAAGCTTGATCTCCACAATATTACTTCACTTAATCAACAAAAAAATGTTCCCTGAAGATGATTTTATTCTCAGAAATATACACTAGTGTAGTCGACTAGTTTCTATGTGGAAAATTTGAGTTAACAAAATTAAAACGAGAGAAAAAATTAAAAAATAAATAAATAAACTTGTTCATGTTACATCGAATTCCCAAATCAAGACTAGTGATTGAACTGATCTACCATTAATTCTCTCAAGAACAGTAATTGGACCTTGACTTCCCATATTTCCATTGCACTTAACAACCATACTTGAACACTTTTTCTTTGAAAATGCAGTACCAGGTAAAACCACCGCATTTCTCCCTTTCCAAATATTCTCCGACCCAGCAACTCCACCTCAAACTGATTGTTCATATCAAGTCCTTCTTTCTCTGCAATTATTAATCCATCCCTTAATACAAGTAAATTAGTACCAACTGTAATCTGATTGAAAATTTTACAACTCTCTGTCCACACCCAAGTAACTCCCCCCAAGACCTTATAAACCGGTGACAAATCAGAATTCCCAACGGCAAGGATCTCTAGATGTGACAACCACAGAAGAGATAGAAGAAACATAGAGCAGAAACAAGAAGAATCGCTTCGAAAACAGATATGATCTTAAACAAAATATCGTCGAGAAATGAAATGTGAATATTAAGATACTTAAATTTAAAACTCGAACTAGAAAATTTAAATTTCCATGAATCTTGTTTACTTGATCCTTCTTCTTCCTCTTCTTGTTGTTGGTGTTGTTGTCTTTGTTTCTTGAAAAACCAACGCTTAATTGCCATTACAAACAACTAGAAATTGAAAAATATTTCTCAAGCTGTTGAGCCAATAAGATATGCTTACGAGCACTGTATTCTTATAAAAGAAATCCTAAAACAAGAAGAACAACAAGGTTATATTCTTTGGTTTCTTCACAGTGACAGTTCTTTTGCTTGCTGGCCGAAGTCTTTTTGCTTTTTGATGTTATTGTGGAACAGTTGTTGTTTAATTTATATTAATAGTGGTGGTTGATGTTGGAGTGGAAAAGTATAACATTCCCGTTGAAGGCTGATTTGGTGATTTTGGTTCACGATTTAGTCAAGACTGGGTGAAGTCGTAACGGTAGTGAAGAAGAGAGAACGTGGAATTGTTGGTGAAGTTTGTCAAAGAAGAAAACTTGTACCCTGAAATCGCGTTATTGCCCTTACTGGTTACACGACTTTGATATGATGATGAAGTCATATAACGCGTATAAAGGAAAAGGAAATATCGTTGGAAGATCTTATTTGTTTGATTTCTTACGCATTTATTAATGAAAAGGATAAAAAGAAAGAAGATAACGAGATTTAGAGGCCAGGGAGGCAAAGGGACAGACTTCATTCCATTGTGGCAGCCAGCCCTTGGGAGTTACTCCAGTAGAAGGTTCCATGAATCCAAGGAAAAATATATCCTTGAAATGCAACTCTCTTATGGATTCAGTTAAAACTTGTCGTTTGAAATCCCCCATCAGATGGTAGAACCAAACCGTCTGCTTCCCTCCCCATATAAATAGAGGAAATGCAAGGAAAAGACAAATTCACAAACAGCAATGGTTACAAATGCCAGATTTTATCATGTCCTTGCATTTCCTCTATATTTTTTTTTGTGATTTCCAATCCTACAAATGGGGAAAACAATGTGTTGGTAGAAGCCAATACCTCGAGACACTTAAATGAGATAAGGGCAACCAACACTTTGGAGAACCCTCTGTACTAGTTTGCTTTTCAATCCTCACCAAAATAAAAATAAATTATAAAATTGGCTGTCAAAATAAAATGCAGTGAAAGATATCAACATAGAACGAAATCCATAAGAGGAGTCGTCATTACATGCATTTGCGCTATGAACAACAGTAATAAGTGTAAATATGGGTGATCTTGTTCCAATTTCTGTACTAATTTTCCTCTTCCGAACTCTACTATTTGACTTCTCTATAAGATTAAGAACATTGTATGTATATTTACTCTATAAGATTAGGCCATAATTTATACAATGAGAGTTAGTGATCTAGTTCATGCAATTAGTAATGAAATAGTCAGCTCAGTCACTCATTCAGTATAAGTACTGAGAGCAGCAATAACTGAGCCAGTCGTACCAAGAGTTGATGCAACATCTGGGATATCTTTCCGAGTATTGATTTTGAGAGATGGGCACAACCATCGCTTCAAGGAATTAACAAAAGTGTTGGGATCAGATGTAAGTATGGCTTCCCAATCCACCTGCACACCATCTGGTATGCTCTCTTTGATCTCCATATTGGCTGCGAGAAACAGTCCAAGCAACACAATATAGCCAACCACCGCAGAACCTCTGGACAGTGGCATGAAGTTATACCTGCAAAATATAACTTATTTTAACAGATTTTATGCCAATCCATATTTCTCATCACGACTAATCCCGATTAATTCGGTTGAGCACTTGCACTTTTTGTAATAAAGTACTTAATTAATGACGTCACGTGTATTGTTACCAATAATATGACATCCGTAGAATTGCATCCTGCACGCTCTCCAGCATACTCAGATCAGTTGAGCCATGCAATTCACCACAATACGCATTGCACAAGGCCTGCAAATCCAAGGATTTAAGAGTGGTCAGATTAGTTTAATGGTTGCTATATTTATATGTTCCTGCTGATGCATAGGAGAATAGTTCATTTTCAAAATTTCCTTTTTCAAGGGAGCATAGGAGAATCTTTCACAGCAGGTTCTTAGTTCGAGGTGGTAACAGACTTCATAAGATACTCTGAACATGAGAGGTAAATCTCATGATCAACAACACAAGCTGGAATAAAGGGGGGAAATGGTATTCTGGATGGGTTCAAATATATTTCAATCTCAAGTTATCCAACATTCTAATCAAACCAGCAGGAGAATGAGTCATATGTCAATGCCATTTTAATCAAACTAGAAACAACCATGGTGGAAGCAGAAAATACAAATTTAAGGTTTTAGCTTGAGACATAGCTATACTAACTTCCCATGCCATCGTCATTTCTGCATCAAAATGCTCCCATCTGGAGGGCATACAAGGTGTTCTTATTGAAAAGTCAAATCCCATATTGCCCCTGTTAAATTATTGGATTTTATGTCTGTATTTGGAATTAAAAAAAACGCAAGTCATATGATTCAAGAGAAGTATAGAGTACATTTTCTGTAGAGTGACCCTTGTTCCCTCGAGGCGTTTCCTGAAACATACAACATCATTCAAAAGGTTAAAAGACAACAAATAACTTGCTCTAAGATCTCAACTTTTTAAAAAATGAGAAAAACAGTTGGTAGCTATTTAAGCAGTACAATACGATTACCCCTCAAATGCTGTACTATTGCACCAGGTTGCTACCCAAAAGTCCTCACCAGTCACGCTGTAAAGATCAGAGCAGGTTTCCGCGTGTAACAACTGTATGTGGTAAATAACATATTAGTATGTTTGACAACGATGCACGATCCCACAATCACATTTCTCTCCAGACGCTAACTAGAGCTACTGACCAGAGAATAGATTCTTTCTGGTTGTCTTGAACACAATTCCAAAATAAACTCAGTGTTGAACAAAGGAGTAAGAACACTGAGTAGAGCATCACGCACGCATGATTACTACAGGGCATAAATAATTTATGTGTAATACTCACTTTCTGTAGTCTCCCCTCCTTGGATAGATCAATTATATCATCTGCACTGTTTTTCATTTGCATCTTTTCTGTTGCAACAGTTTTTGTGAAATTCAATAACCTACAACGTTCAAGAAATAATGAGAACAGAAAACCTATAAGCTATTCTGATCTATGCTCACGTAGATATTATCATACCTTTGATAGTTTGGATAATAGCGCACAACTTTTGCCTGTCCAAGAATTAGGGGTGTATGTGACCCAAATCCAGCGTTAAACTCTTCACTGTGTTGCAGCGAAAAATAAATTAAAGGAGAAGATAGATACATTGAGTCAACAAACACCAACTTCTCAAGAAACATAGCGAAAATCAGAATAGCAACAAACAATAGAACGCCCTAGTAAATAACACGCAACATCCCCTTCAGTTTGTCTCAAAAAGTGTTTTGGTTGATAAAAAATCTGTGTTCGAAGCAGAAATAGCATACCTTAGCTTGTTAACCCAGACAACTGGGTCACATGGTTCGGAGATCTGTCTCCATTTAACTGCCATTGAATAAACAGCTTGCCAGGACATTGTAGAACGACTTGATGATTTCTCTTCGCTAGTATCGTATGGAGTTGATGTTTCCGGTGAACTGGTACTACAACAAGCACCACCCCTATTCTGACTAGGTACATAATTTCTTTCCTTTCTCCTAGCTTTCTTACTATTTTTTGTTGTGCTTTTACTTGAAAATTTCCACTCTGTATGAACAGAACGCCAAGCCCTTGAAACCTTTTGAGCAATCTCAATAGCAGCCAATCCTGCCATTCGATGCTAGACAACACACCCAAAGACTAAGCATGTAAACAACAAAAAAGTAGAAAACCCAAAAAAATAATGAGAAAATTTGCTTAACTAGTTACCTGACGTCTATTAGGCAAGAAACCTGGGCAATTGTACTGGATCTTCTTTCCAATGGCATCTGCCACTTTCAGAAGAGTAGCCTTTGGTTTTGTAATAACAAGATCCTGCTTCCTGGGCCTACCTCTCTTCAGAGAATCACGCAATGTAGGTTGTCTATAAACCTTTTCACATACATTTTTTGGGTGCAACCTTTTGCACCAGTACTCCTGCAAAAAATCGGCAATTTTGTTAAACAAAAACAGATTAAGATTCTTAATGAATTTGGGTACACTAGAAGGGTGTTGGAAGGCAGGAATTAATAATTGCAATAGCCAACAAAATTAAATCACGGGTAAAAAGGTGCCAGCAATACTTGCCACCGGATATATCTCACACATAATGTGGAATAAGTTTGTTTGTTTTTTTTTAAATCGGCAAAGGAAAAATCTATTAATGAAAAGAAGACAGGGTACAAAAGACTAGTACCACCCTAAACCAGGCTAGAAAAAAAAATGAAAAAAAAAAGAAAAGGAAAAGAGCAAAGGTGGTAACAGACTACCACAATGCTTAATGAGGATCAAAATACATAGTTGGCCAAGTAACCATATATATATCTGAGAAACTAATTACCTCAAAATCCTTGAAAATGAGATACCAAAAAAATAGCCGATACTTGGCTTTAGCCGTAGAAGCTCCATTTTAACTCATCTATAGTAAAGTCAGAATTAACTAGAGATGGAGAAAGGAGCTGTCCAGAGATTCTTTTAATTACTGTGAAATTAACTCTAAAGTACCAATCCACTGATAAAGTCATCCTAGTGCATCAAAGGATATTCAAACTCCAAGCAACAACTTATAATAAACTCACCAATAATCTCATAACTTGAGGACCAAATTTGAATTACCTTAAATAGGGGATCAATATCACCATCAATATCAAACCAGCAGAACTCACTAGTGGCTTTTGAAGCAGTGTACAGAGCTAGTTCTTTCTGCATGAAAGGCATAAAAGTGAGTATATTTGTGAACATCCACCATCAATGATCAGAAGCGAATAGAAAACGCCTCAATCAGTGGAAAGACAGGCTCTCCAAGATAAGGGTACGCTATATCCAAGTTACAAACCTGATAAAATGCCAGGCACTGAAGCACGAATTTTTCCACAGAATCTAACTCCAACTCCAACACTGCATCGTAGTCTTTAACCTGTAAACATATAAATCAAATAAACTATTTTTCATGTGAAATATTAAAACTAATACTGTAACACGGGACTATTAGTTACCGCATTTCCATATTCTGCAACAGCATGGTAGCAGGAAGCACGTAGGTATAGACACTCAATGTTTGAGCTTTCAATGCTTAAGCCCATAGTCAAGTCCTTGATGGCATTCCTGCAACAACCATTATGGTTAATATAACCACAAAAAGTCTGGAAGAAAAATCCATGTACAATTAAAAGCCCATGATTAGATGCATGCCTGCATCTTCCGTGTTGCAAAATACCCCTACAATTTATAAACCACTGTAATAACTGAAGTGTTATATTCATGCCCGATGACTGTTTAACAAAATAAGGTCTATCCCAGCTTTAATCACCTCCTAATGGTATCTTGGTCAGGTTTCCAATGTAAAGAAGATGATCCAACTGCTAAATAGACCTAAAGCTTTAAGCTCCCCGAATTAGCTTGGCAGGCTGATGCTATTATAACCCCCCAATACAAACTTGCCGTAGAACTTATTATCGCACAAAGATTGCTAGGTAGAACTGCAACTTACTTGTGCTCTCCTAGGCCATGGTGGAGTAACCCGCGCAGGTGATATGCTTTGGACGACCTACAAGAAATGGCACCAAACCATCAAAAAAATAGTTTAAGAGCATCCTTCCACCAAGGCTTTTGTTGCAAACAAGCATGGGCTCATGCTTAGATTTGAGCAAAAAAAATCAGTCTAGTTAAGAAACAAGAAAGAGATGGTATCAAATGGCAAAACAACCTTCCATCAATTTGCAAAACTTGTTCAAGGCATTCAAAAGCCTTCGTTGGCTTCGCCAATTCTTGATACAACTGTCAAAACCAAAATCAAGTTCGTCAGACAGACCAATACAACAACAGAAACCAAAACAATAACAAGAAGAGCAATGGACAATGGTTCCTTTTGTGAGGAAATTTCTTTGATCTACAATTCTAAATACGATACATCATACGCTTTCCAAAGCTCAAGTACTGCATTCTTCTAAACGAGCAGAGACTTTGAACAAAACTGTTTTCCCAACACAAGAAAAATATGATGACAAGATAACAGTATACCAAAAACCTAAAAGGAGTTTAGATCTCTCTTTAAAAGAAAGGAGTTGAATCATAACACCAACCCTGTGGCACACCATCACAATAAAGCCTTCATTCATCATAACAGTGATGGCACCATTACTTGTTACGGATGTTTTTTCACATTCTCAATTGTTTTCATGATTATTTTTTAATTAAAAATTTGTGACAATATGGATACAAAAGATAGGATCTCCATTTCCTACACATGTTTTTACAAAAGCTGCATAGATCGAGTCCAATTATGTGCACACTACTCTAAAGAGTGTATATTTGACATGTTAATTTGATTGGTTGATAAGTTAACAGATCGCCCCATTACCATCCATGTTTAGAATCCCGACCCTCGTTAAATAACTCCCTAAATTAAATCAGTGATAGAGATTAAAATGTCACGTGCACACTTGTTAGAGAGTGTGCACAAATCGGACTCACATAGTTCCCGTTCATAACAGGTAACGGCAGACAAATATTATCCAGTAGTAAGATCAGTATGGAATCCTTTGTTTTTATTCCTACTATGGTGCCTTGGTCATGGGATAAACTGGGTATAAAAACTATTGTGACACGCTTAATCTCTGAATTTGTACACTTAAAACTAATTTCATTTTTTTTTATTATTAAATTCGATAAGGTGCATATGCATACCTGTGCCAGATGGATCCACCCTTCAAGGTAAAGCTTATCAAATTCAATTGACTTAGCATGTGCCTCTTCAGCTTGGCCATATTCACCAATTGAAGCTAATGCTAAACCCTGTCGGAAGAGGGAAAACTTACAAGGTTATTAATTCTAATGACATTTAATTTTATTAATAAGTGGGTGAATTATATCTATCTAAAGTGCCTCCAATATGCGACTCAGCAAACTTGATATCCACACACTCACAAGATATGTATACGCGGATTTATTATCCTTATCAAGCTTCACACACGAAGATAGGTCATGCACAGCTGCCTTGTAATCCTTGAACTTGTAATTGACAATTCCTGCATAGTCAACAGTAATTACGCTTGCACGTCAAGGGGCACAGTTACAGTCAAGTAAGTTGATAATGAATACAGTCATTTCATAGCTACTAGTGGCACGAGATCCATACATTTAAAGTCACATATATACCCAAATCAAATAATCGACTTACCTCTTTCATGTAAGATATCTGAGGAGTTTGGTTCAAATTCTAATGCCTTGGTCAAGTCTTCAATGGCCTGCAAATCAAAGCAACGATTACTGAGAGGTAAAGGAACGTTATAGACCTATGGATCCCATACAATGCATCAGATATCAAACATCAACATCAGTAAATCATCATTGTATATAAAAAACTAGTGGATTACAGATTTCTTTGTGCACATCAGTGATATTTCTGCTAACGAACTTTGAAGTAAGAGGAGCAAAAGGAATAGCATTTCCACTGAACTTTGTCTAACATAATGCATCAATCTGTAGAATCTCCTAAAATCTTGCAGTGTAACCAATGAGACAAAAGTTCAAGTAAATTATGGATAAAATCTTGCCTCTATAGAATCTCCTAAAGCTGCTCGAGCCTGCCCCCTTCTTTTCCACGCCTCTCCAGCTGATGGGTTAACTTTTAAGGCCTAATAAAAAAAATAGTTGTCATCACATCATAAACGATAACTCTATTTTATCTGCACAAATAGTAGTCAAGAAATACACACCCTAGTAAAGTCAACAATAGCAGCATCAAGTTCCCGCTGAAATGCATATGCTGTTCCCCTACCTACCAATGCCTCCGGATAATTAGGATTTTCTTTCAGTATCTATATGACAGAATACAACTTATGTCAGGACATACAAAGCTGAAGCATGATAATAGCCATACTAATGATAATTATCGACGCCTAATGAAATTTAATCAGACAAGTTCAAAAACCTGGTCAAAGAGAGAAACAGCTTGAGCATACTTCCCTTCATTCACCTGCAAAATTATGAAGGCATTTGTATGTAAGAAACTACAGAAAAACGGCATTTAACGAGTCTATATTAACTTAGGATGTCTAATATGGAAAGTGGTTTGAGACCTATACAAAAAAATTCCTTCCCTTGAGAGTATTGAGCAAAATCAGGCGGAAGAGAGCATGACTGTCATTGATTAAAGGTTGAGGCTATTTGGCATTGTAAAATAGAATACTAATTAAAGTAAAATGTGTGTGTCTAATACCGAGATGTTAACATAAAGGTATCATTCTTGTTTAGTTGTATGCTTATTTCAAAGTGAAAGTTATTACTGTTGTACTTTAGAAAATGAGCTCACTGTTACTAGCAAGTATTGCCACAATGAAAAATGCAAGAGTAACTCATCAACATATAAGATTCTGGCTACACGGTAACACAACTACATAAATGCAAGATTACCTCATCGACATATAAGATTTTGAATGTGGTAATGTAACAAAAACCATACCTGAGTTATTCCTCTTGATAATCTGAAATCCAAACTTAACGTTTTGGTCTTTAACATACCAGTAGAAAAAACTTTTACGTTCTTCTTTGTTTCATCTCTTTTTTTGCTAAGTATATCAGACAAATCACTTGATTTCCTGCACACTTTAGATGTTGCACTTGATAGGTTGTGTGTTTCAGATGTGCCATTAGCTTTGCTACATATTTCAAGTGCACCACTTGACTTGCTGTTTACTTCAGATGAGCCGTTAGATGTGATGAAATTTTCAGAACTAACACTCGATTTGCCATGTATTTCAGATGTGCCATTTGGTTTATTACATAATTCTGATGCATCACTTGATTCCTCAAGTGTTTTAGACATGTCGTTAGGTTTGCTGCATATTTGAGAGCTATCAGCTGACTTGATTTCAGTTTGAGAAGTTTTAATTGATTTGCATTGAATTTCAGACCCTGAATCAGATAAATTCTCAGTTTGAATACATGTATCCACAGTAATGTCTTTGGTTTCATGCTTTTTAGAAGAAGCCAATAATTCTTCTAACTCCAGCAATTGTTTCAAATCTGTTGATTGGCGGACAGCATATCCGTAACCTTGTTCCCAAACTACCAAACCCTCCTCTTTTCTTCCCAGAGCAGTCAATGCGCGACCTGAATGACAACCAGGTACAATAACTAAATTGGGAGCACACAACTAAATAAAAAAGATGTTCACATAATGAAAAAAGAGTAATCAAGTGAACAAAAACCTTAATGAGGAAATATTCAGGCAGACTATAAGAACTACATATATTTAAACAAATATGTACTACATGCATTTCTGTAGTTTTGTAAGTCATCTTGCAGCAAGACCTCTAGTGTCTCAGTCATTCTACAGATCAGATTATTTAGTTATATGATAAGTGAGTTTCCACCTAGGGATTCTATTTACTCTAAATGGTAGATCCTACTTGGAAGCCAAATGAAAGGAAAACACGAGAAATTTCTCTAACCTAAATGCCCCTGAATAAAAGAACAAACAATGGGAGAGATGAAAATGGTGAAACCTTTGAGAATGTAAGCTTGGAGAAGGGTAGAATCAAGCTGAAGTGCCTTATCACAGTCTTTGATTACATGTTTATGTAACTCCAACTGGCTGTAACAAAATGCTCTATTGCTGCAACAACAACAATTCAAAAAATAAATACAGTAAACCCTCAAAGGAAATTCAAAAAAAAACTACAGTAAACCCTCAGACTTTGAGGAATAAATAGTGAAATGTTTTAGTAATTACCAGAGGTCTTGGATGACACAAGATTGAGAAAGAAGAGAATCAAGAACACGAATAGCTTTAGACCAATCGCGAGTGCTACACAACTTAGCTAACTCCACTCTCTCAGAGATTGATGAACTCCCCATTGAAACACACAAAATGAGATCGGATTTTTGACAACAACTTGTTCTTGTTCCCTTTAATAACTGGTTCCAAGGTCTTCTTTAGAGAAAAGGGGATATGAGTTTAAGAGAAGCGTTTTGCTGTTACACGGTTACATCCATGTTTGAAATTATGTCACGCACTCGGATATCATCGCTAATTGAAACGACGACACGTGTTAGGAAACGATGAGATTTTCTATGTTACGGACACGTGGTGGTGTGAGAGAGGTATGATGGATGGATTGGAGATTGTTTGGTAGTGTGTAGTTTTTTGTTTTGGAATAGGAGAATTTGATTTGATTTAACAAACGCGTCCTATGTTGTAAAACTAGTGCTCATTAATGTGGATTAACGGCTCGCAGTTTCATATTTGGATCCGTCATGGTCTCCCTCTATACGCAACGAAGGGAAACAAACGGCACAAGTTCCACAAATTTACTGTGTTGAAGAAGAGTTGATGTAGTACATCTTTCCCTGTATCAACAATGATTGTTGATCCTTTTCTTCTGTATCAACTGTAACAGTTGACCTCATGCTTTTGGATCAACTATGACTGTTGATCCATTACGTCAGTTTAAGTTAATTTGCTTCGCAAGTATTTCATTTTCTAGTTTTCGTCAAACTCTTTCCTTTAATCAGTTCATGTAAGTCTATATAAAGGCTGGAACTCTTGTTTACAAGACACATCTTATTACACATCTTATTATCAATATTATTATCAAGTTTGTTTATTAATCTTTTACCTTAGAATCTTGATCCTAGAATCAGTTTTCTATTAAGTTTCTGACGGAACTTAAACCTATCCCTGTTACCCTTATCTGTGCTACACTAGTTGGTATCAGATACAGAGTTTTTAGATTTTTATCTAGAAACAGATCATTTCCACAGCTTCCGCAACAACTCAAAATCCTAAATTTTCACCCACCTACCTTTCGTTACAATGGGAGACAAGTTAACACCAACTGAAATTGATGCCATTGTCATAGCACTTGAGACCAAGCTCAGCGCAGCACTTGAAACCAAGCTCGGCAACAAAATTGAAACGTCTTTTAGTTCCTTAGAAACCAAGTTTGCTACCAAGCTTGATTCAACTACAAATTCTCTAAAATCTGCACTTGCTATGCATGGAGATTGTTTAGACAAATTATGGAAACATGCTGGTTTTGGTGACTTGGTGATGCCTAAATTAACCGATGATACAGAAGGGGACCAAAGCTCTGGCGAAAAAGAAGAAGATCAAGCCAAAAAAGATAAACCTTCTTTTACTCAGAATGATAATATTCCTGAGAATATTTCTCATACCCTTTACCACAAGGAACCCTTGGAAGGTTATGTTAACAAAAAAAAGATTACCATACCCCTCAACTATGATGAAGATGACAAAGCTGAAGAACTCAAAGAGCAACAATGGGTTGATGAAAAACGATTAAAATCTGGTATGAATCCTTATGGAACTTTACCAGAATATAAGTTGAAGGCTGATATACCTAGTTTTCATGGTGGTTTACATCTTGAAGACTTGCCGGATTGGTTTTATGAAGTCGATTCCTTTTTCATTTTCATGGAAGTTCCTGAATCTTCTCAAGTTAAACTGGTAGCTTATAAATTAAAAGGTGGAGCTGCAGCTTGGTGGAAAAAACTCGGTGAAGATCGACGCAATGCTCATAAACCTCCTATACGTACATGGCAAAGAATGAGACAATTATTAAGAGATAAATTCTTACCTAGAGATTATATGCAACAACTTTTTATTAAGCTTCAGAACTGTCGACAAGGGGCCAGATTAGTTGAAGAATACGTTGCTGAGTTATATGCTTTAGTTGCTCATAACCAATTGAATGAAACTGAAGAGCAATTAGTTGCACGTTTTATAGCTGGTTTGAATAATTTAATTAAACAGGGACTGGCGCAGTTCGTGTTTACAATGGTTGAAGCCATCCAACAAGCTATTAGAGTTGAAAGGCGTGTACTCAGTACCTCTAGACTAGCAGCTCCACGTCAAGCTCGTTATCAACACTTTTCTAAAACTTCCAGACCATATAATTATTCTTATGGTTACCAAGCTGAAAAGGGATCAACAGTCGTTGTTGATCCATCCTCACAGGGATCAACTGTCTTTGTTGATCCACATGACAGAAGTGCAAACCAACCATATCAGCAACAACAACCTACTTCTGTTCCTTCAGAACCTTCTCCTACAATGCATATCTCATCTTCTAAGCCACCTCAGCCTCCTCCACAACGAAATTTTGTTCTCGAAACTAAAGGTAATCAGTTTCAACAAGATTTTCCACCATTATCTAAACCCTCTAACCCTTATTCAAAATTTCGAGGAGATAAATGTAACAAGTGAAACCAAACTGGCCATACTTCCAGTGATTGTCGCAAATTCCATGCTTACATTAATGAAACTTCAGACGAAACACAAGAAGAAGAAGCATTAGGAGATGATGAATTATTTTATCTTCAAGAACATGAGACTTATGATGCAGATTTCCTTGGGATGATTCGACCAGTTTTAATCACTGAACCATGTCCTACTCAGAGACATAATATTTTCAGATCGCATTGTTTCATTGAAGAGAAGATTTGCACTATGATCATTGATAGTGGAAGTACAGAAAACTATGTTTCTGCAAAGTTAGTTGAGAAACTTGGTTTACCTGTTACTCTTCATCCAAAACCGTATTCAGTTGGATAAACAGCTCTTCCACTCAGCAAATTAATCATTAATGTTTGCTGAAGTTTTCTTTCCCTGGTTATTCATATTATGTTTTGTGTGATGTTATTAACATGACTGCAGCAAGTTTATTATTGGGAATACCATGGCAGTATGATATTCGTGTTGTTCATAACTGCTATGAGAATACTTATACCTTTGTTCATGAAGGGTTTACTAAAGTTCTATGGCCTTTAAAATCTTCTAATTCAGTCAATGAACCATCAGATAAGAAGACAAATGAACTAGTTGATACCATTGTTCATTCTTTACAACCAAATCATTCTTTTAGTTCTCATGAAGCTGATAAACCAATGGTGGAAATTCCAGACAAGGTACAACCTTTATTATCTTCTTTCAATGACTTATTTTCTACTAAATTACCCAATGTTTTTCCTCCATTAAGAGATCTACAACATCAGATAGACTTTATACCTGGAACTTTTATTCCTAATCAACCTCATTATAGGTTAAGTCCTAAAGAACATGAGATTTTACAAGGTCAGGTTTATGATTTGTTACAAAAAGGTTTGGTAAGACTTAGCAAAAGTCCTTGTGCTAGTCCAGCCTTTTTAGTAGACAAAAAGGATGGTGGACATCGTATGTGTGAGCATTAAACAGAGTTACTATACCATATAGGTTTCCCATACCAAGAATTGATGACATGATAGATATGCTTTCGGGTGCTAAAGTGTTTACAAAGCTTGATTTACGTAGTGGGTATCATTAAATACGTATTCGAGAAGGTGATGAATGGAAAACAGCTTTCAAAACAAAAGAAGGCTTATATGAGTGGTTAGTCATGCCTTTTGGATTATCTAATGCTCCTAATACTTTTATGCGCCTCATGAATCAAGTTCTGCAACCTTTTCTTGGAAAGTTTGTCATTGTATATTTTCATGACATACTGATTTTTAGCAACAATGAAGAAGAGCATATTTCACATTTATCTCAAGTCTTTCAGGCACTGCAGGTCAATGTTTTGTATGTGAATCTAAAGAAGTGCACTTTCTTTACAAACAAGGTCACTTTCTTGGGATATGTTGTGTCGGATACTGGTATTTCTGTGGATGATTCTAAAGATAAGGCAATTGTGGATTGGCCTACTCCAACATCTATTCGTGAAGTAAGAAGTTTTCATGGGTTAGCTTCTTTCTATAGAAGATTTTTGAGAAACTTTAGTACCATTGCAGCTGGTTTGACAGATTGTTTGAAGTGTGATACTTTTGAGTGGACTGAAGAAGCAGATAAGAGCTTTAATCTTCTTAAGGAAAAATTGTGCAGTGCACCTGTTCTTGCCATGCCAAATTTTGATAAACCTTTTGAGATTCATTGTGATGCTTCTGTTGTTGGCATTGGTGCTGTGTTATCTCAGGAAGGACATCCAGTTGCATACTATAGTGAAAAGAATTCAGATACAAGGAAGAAGTGGTATACTTATGAGTTGGAATTAATTGCTCTTGTTCAAGCTCTTACGAATTGGCATCCTTATCTTATTCACAGCGAATTTGTTGTCAATACTGATAATCAAGCTCTCAAGTTTTTGAAAACTTCAGCAAAGGTCAATAGGATGCATGATAGATGGTTATCTACTATTAACCAATATACTTTTTCCATTAAACATCAAAGTGGGAAACTTAATCAAGTTGCTGATTCTTTGAGTAGGAGAGCTCATCTTCTGGTTACTCTTAAACATAAGAGTTTAGCCTTTGATTTCTTAAAAGATTTATATAGTGAAGACAAAGAATTTAAGCAACTTTGGGACAAGTGTGGTTCTTCAACAGGAAGTGTTGATGATTTTCTCATTCAAGAAGAGTTTCTATTTAAAGGAAACCGTTTATGTATTCCACAATGTTCCCTACGTCTTCATCTCATCCAAGAATTACATGGCAGTGGCCTTGGCGGACATTTTGGACGTGATAAAACAATAGCTTTGGTTGAAGAACGTTATTTTTGGCCTTCTTCAAAAGTGCGTACAAAAATGCATGGTTTGTCAACAATCTAAAAGTTATATTCAAAACACTGGCTTGTATACTCCTCTACCAATTCCTGAAGCTCCTTGGGTGGATATTAGCATGGATTTCGTGCTTGGTTTACCACGTACTGTGAGGGGGAATGATTCTATTATGGTAGTTGTTGATCGTTACTCAAAGATGGCTCACTTCATAGCATGCAATAAAATAACTGATGCATCCAATGTTGCTTATTTATTTTTCAAAGAAGTAGTACGTTTGCATGGAATTCCCAAAACAATTACTTCTGATCGAGACACTAAATTTTTGAGCTACTTTCTTGGGATATGTTGTGTCGGATACTGGTATTTCTGTGGATGATTCTAAAGATAAGGCAATTGTGGATTGGCCTACTCCAACATCTATTCGTGAAGTAAGAAGTTTTCATGGGTTAGCTTCTTTTTATAGAAGATTTTTGAGAAACTTTAGTACCATTGCAGCTGGTTTGACAGATTGTTTGAAGTGTGATACTTTTGAGTGGACTGAAGAAGCAGATAAGAGCTTTAATCTTCTTAAGGAAAAATTGTGCAGCGCACCTGTTCTTGCCATGCCAAATTTTGATAAACCTTTTGAGATTCATTGTGATGCTTCTGTTGTTGGCATTGGTGCTGTGTTATCTCAGGAAGGACATCCAGTTGCATACTATAGTGAAAAGAATTCAGATACAAGGAAGAAGTGGTATACTTATGAGTTGGAATTAATTGCTCTTGTTCAAGCTCTTACGAATTGGCATCCTTATCTTATTCACAGCGAATTTGTTGTCAATACTGATAATCAAGCTCCCAAGTTTTTGAAAACTTCAGCAAAGGTCAATAGGATGCATGATAGATGGTTATCTACTATTAACCAATATACTTTTTCCATTAAACATCAAATTGGGAAACTTAATCAAGTTGCTGATGCTTTGAGTAGGAGAGCTCATCTTCTGGTTACTCTTAAACATAAGAGTTTAGCCTTTGATTTCTTAAAAGATTTATACAGTGAAGACAAAGAATTTAAGCAACTTTGGGACAAGTGTGGTTCTTCAACAGGAAGTGTTGATGATTTCCTCATTCAAGAAGAGTTTCTATTTAAAGGAAACCGTTTATGTATTCCACAATGTTCCCTACGTCTTCATCTCATCCAAGAATTACATGGCAGTGGCCTTGGCGGACATTTTGGACGTGATAAAACAATAGCTTTGGTTGAAGAACGTTATTTTTGGCCTTCTTCAAAAGTGCGTACAAAAATGCATGGTTTGTCAACAATCTAAAAGTTATATTCAAAACACTGGCTTGTATACTCCTCTACCAATTCCTGAAGCTCCTTGGGTGGATATTAGCATGGATTTCGTGCTTGGTTTACCACGTACTGTGAGGGGGAATGATTCTATTATGGTAGTTGTTGATCGTTACTCAAAGATGGCTCACTTCATAGCATGCAATAAAATAACTGATGCATCCAATGTTGCTTATTTATTTTTCAAAGAAGTGGTACGTTTGCATGGAATTCCCAAAACAATTACTTCTGATCGAGACACTAAATTTTTGAGCTACTTTCTTGGGATATGTTGTGTCGGATACTGGTATTTCTGTGGATGATTCTAAAGATAAGGCAATTGTGGATTGGCCTACTCCAACATCTATTCGTGAAGTAAGAAGTTTTCATGGGTTAGCTTCTTTCTATAGAAGATTTTTGAGAAACTTTAGTACCATTGCAGCTGGTTTGACAGATTGTTTGAAGTGTGATACTTTTGAGTGGACTGAAGAAGCAGATAAGAGCTTTAATCTTCTTAAGGAAAAATTGTGCAGTGCACCTGTTCTTGCCATGCCAAATTTTGATAAACCTTTTGAGATTCATTGTGATGCTTCTGTTGTTGGCATTGGTGCTGTGTTATCTCAGGAAGGACATCCAGTTGCATACTATAGTGAAAAGAATTCAGATACAAGGAAGAAGTGGTATACTTATGAGTTGGAATTAATTGCTCTTGTTCAAGCTCTTACGAATTGGCATCCTTATCTTATTCACAGCGAATTTGTTGTCAATACTGATAATCAAGCTCTCAAGTTTTTGAAAACTTCAGCAAAGGTCAATAGGATGCATGATAGATGGTTATCTACTATTAACCAATATACTTTTTCCATTAAACATCAAAGTGGGAAACTTAATCAAGTTGCTGATGCTTTGAGTAGGAGAGCTCATCTTCTGGTTACTCTTAAACATAAGAGTTTAGCCTTTGATTTCTTAAAAGATTTATATAGTGAAGACAAAGAATTTAAGCAACTTTGGGACAAGTGTGGTTCTTCAACAGGAAGTGTTGATGATTTCCTCATTCAAGAAGAGTTTCTATTTAAAGGAAACCGTTTATGTATTCCACAATGTTCCCTACGTCTTCATCTCATCCAAGAATTACATGGCAGTGGCCTTGGCGGACATTTTGGACGTGATAAAACAATAGCTTTGGTTGAAGAACGTTATTTTTGGCCTTCTTCAAAAGTGCGTACAAAAATGCATGGTTTGTCAACAATCTAAAAGTTATATTCAAAACACTGGCTTGTATACTCCTCTACCAATTCCTGAAGCTCCTTGGGTGGATATTAGCATGGATTTCGTGCTTGGTTTACCACGTACTGTGAGGGGGAATGATTCTATTATGGTAGTTGTTGATCGTTACTCAAAGATGGCTCACTTCATAGCATGCAATAAAATAACTGATGCATCCAATGTTGCTTATTTATTTTTCAAAGAAGTAGTACGTTTGCATGGAATTCCCAAAACAATTACTTCTGATCGAGACACTAAATTTTTGAGCTACTTTCTTGGGATATGTTGTGTCGGATACTGGTATTTCTGTGGATGATTCTAAAGATAAGGCAATTGTGGATTGGCCTACTCCAACATCTATTCGTGAAGTAAGAAGTTTTCATGGGTTAGCTTCTTTCTATAGAAGATTTTTGAGAAACTTTAGTACCATTGCAGCTGGTTTGACAGATTGTTTGAAGTGTGATACTTTTGAGTGGACTGAAGAAGCAGATAAGAGCTTTAATCTTCTTAAGGAAAAATTGTGCAGTGCACCTGTTCTTGCCATGCCAAATTTTGATAAACCTTTTGAGATTCATTGTGATGCTTCTGTTGTTGGCATTGGTGCTGTGTTATCTCAGGAAGGACATCCAGTTGCATACTATAGTGAAAAGAATTCAGATACAAGGAAGAAGTGGTATACTTATGAGTTGGAATTAATTGCTCTTGTTCAAGCTCTTACGAATTGGCATCCTTATCTTATTCACAGCGAATTTGTTGTCAATACTGATAATCAAGCTCTCAAGTTTTTGAAAACTTCAGCAAAGGTCAATAGGATGCATGATAGATGGTTATCTACTATTAACCAATATACTTTTTCCATTAAACATCAAAGTGGGAAACTTAATCAAGTTGCTGATGCTTTGAGTAGGAGAGCTCATCTTCTGGTTACTCTTAAACATAAGAGTTTAGCCTTTGATTTCTTAAAAGATTTATATAGTGAAGACAAAGAATTTAAGCAACTTTGGGACAAGTGTGGTTCTTCAACAGGAAGTGTTGATGATTTCCTCATTCAAGAAGAGTTTCTATTTAAAGGAAACCGTTTATGTATTCCACAATGTTCCCTACGTCTTCATCTCATCCAAGAATTACATGGCAGTGGCCTTGGCGGACATTTTGGACGTGATAAAACAATAGCTTTGGTTGAAGAACGTTATTTTTGGCCTTCTTCAAAAGTGCGTACAAAAATGCATGGTTTGTCAACAATCTAAAAGTTATATTCAAAACACTGGCTTGTATACTCCTCTACCAATTCCTGAAGCTCCTTGGGTGGATATTAGCATGGATTTCGTGCTTGGTTTACCACGTACTGTGAGGGGGAATGATTCTATTATGGTAGTTGTTGATCGTTACTCAAAGATGGCTCACTTCATAGCATGCAATAAAATAACTGATGCATCCAATGTTGCTTATTTATTTTTCAAAGAAGTGGTACGTTTGCATGGAATTCCCAAAACAATTACTTCTGATCGAGACACTAAATTTTTGAGCTACTTTCTTGGGATATGTTGTGTCGGATACTGGTATTTCTGTGGATGATTCTAAAGATAAGGCAATTGTGGATTGGCCTACTCCAACATCTATTCGTGAAGTAAGAAGTTTTCATGGGTTAGCTTCTTTCTATAGAAGATTTTTGAGAAACTTTAGTACCATTGCAGCTGGTTTGACAGATTGTTTGAAGTGTGATACTTTTGAGTGGACTGAAGAAGCAGATAAGAGCTTTAATCTTCTTAAGGAAAAATTGTGCAGTGCACCTGTTCTTGCCATGCCAAATTTTGATAAACCTTTTGAGATTCATTGTGATGCTTCTGTTGTTGGCATTGGTGCTGTGTTATCTCAGGAAGGACATCCAGTTGCATACTATAGTGAAAAGAATTCAGATACAAGGAAGAAGTGGTATACTTATGAGTTGGAATTAATTGCTCTTGTTCAAGCTCTTACGAATTGGCATCCTTATCTTATTCACAGCGAATTTGTTGTCAATACTGATAATCAAGCTCCCAAGTTTTTGAAAACTTCAGCAAAGGTCAATAGGATGCATGATAGATGGTTATCTACTATTAACCAATATACTTTTTCCATTAAACATCAAATTGGGAAACTTAATCAAGTTGCTGATGCTTTGAGTAGGAGAGCTCATCTTCTGGTTACTCTTAAACATAAGAGTTTAGCCTTTGATTTCTTAAAAGATTTATACAGTGAAGACAAAGAATTTAAGCAACTTTGGGACAAGTGTGGTTCTTCAACAGGAAGTGTTGATGATTTCCTCATTCAAGAAGAGTTTCTATTTAAAGGAAACCGTTTATGTATTCCACAATGTTCCCTACGTCTTCATCTCATCCAAGAATTACATGGCAGTGGCCTTGGCGGACATTTTGGACGTGATAAAACAATAGCTTTGGTTGAAGAACGTTATTTTTGGCCTTCTTCAAAAGTGCGTACAAAAATGCATGGTTTGTCAACAATCTAAAAGTTATATTCAAAACACTGGCTTGTATACTCCTCTACCAATTCCTGAAGCTCCTTGGGTGGATATTAGCATGGATTTCGTGCTTGGTTTACCACGTACTGTGAGGGGGAATGATTCTATTATGGTAGTTGTTGATCGTTACTCAAAGATGGCTCACTTCATAGCATGCAATAAAATAACTGATGCATCCAATGTTGCTTATTTATTTTTCAAAGAAGTAGTACGTTTGCATGGAATTCCCAAAACAATTACTTCTGATCGAGACACTAAATTTTTGAGCTACTTTCTTGGGATATGTTGTGTCGGATACTGGTATTTCTGTGGATGATTCTAAAGATAAGGCAATTGTGGATTGGCCTACTCCAACATCTATTCGTGAAGTAAGAAGTTTTCATGGGTTAGCTTCTTTCTATAAAAGATTTTTGAGAAACTTTAGTACCATTGCAGCTGGTTTGACAGATTGTTTGAAGTGTGATACTTTTGAGTGGACTGAAGAAGCAGATAAGAGCTTTAATCTTCTTAAGGAAAAATTGTGCAGTGCACCTGTCCTTGCCATGCCAAATTTTGATAAACCTTTTGAGATTCATTGTGATGCTTCTGTTGTTGGCATTGGTGCTGTGTTATCTCAGGAAGGACATCCAGTTGCATACTATAGTGAAAAGAATTCAGATACAAGGAAGAAGTGGTATACTTATGAGTTGGAATTAATTGCTCTTGTTCAAGCTCTTACGAATTGGCATCCTTATCTTATTCACAGCGAATTTGTTGTCAATACTGATAATCAAACTCTCAAGTTTTTGAAAACTTCAGCAAAGGTCAATAGGATGCATGATAGATGGTTATATACTATTAACCAATATACTTTTTCCATTAAACATCAAAGTGGGAAACTTAATCAAGTTGCTGATGCTTTGA